>NW_008602261.1:0-3162 GCF_000691845.1 Merops nubicus | reverse complement strand
CGTGCTGTGCCCGCCCTGCCCGGGGGGTGCTTACCCCCGTGGGGAACCCCCGCCGTGGGGATGGGCACTGGGGGAGGGGGAGGACCAGCCCTGCCCTTCGCTGGGGCTCACTCCCCAAAACAGGACCTTCCACCAGCCAGGATGTGGGTCCGGGCAGGGCACAGCAGGGAAGGGAGGTGGTCTGGGACTCGTGGCAGCCGCTCTCCTCGCGGGGTCACTTGGCAGCCGCTCTGCTCGGGGTGACACCTTTTTTTAACTCTTTTCCCAGTTGGCTTGGCCACGGTACCTGCCTCCAAATGGCCACGGTCCAGCGGCCAGCAAACCTGCACGGGTCCAGCTCAGCCTCCAGGTATCTGCTTGCCACAAGTGTCCGAGCTCCACTTCACGGGCCTGGTTGCAGAGGGAGATGCTCTGGTCCCCCTCCGACCCGGCGCGGGGGGTGGGAAGGATGCTCCTCAAGCTGGCCAAGCTCCCAGGGCCACTGGTGGCTTTTCCCACCCTGTGATTGGCAAAAAAAAAAGGCTTGTAATGGAGGCACCTCAAACACAGGACAGCCCTGATGAACCCCAGCGGGAACGGGTGCAGCCAGATAAACACCCCAAATGTTTGTGTTGGCAGCCTCTCATCTCAACGGATGAACTCCGGCTGCAAGAGCAGGATGTGAAATCTGGGATTTGGGGATGGGTGGAGCTCGTGGGGTAGAAAGGAGGAACAGTGCAAAGGGAACTGGCGGGCACCAAGGCAGCGTGGTGCTGGGGAGGGGGTTTGGTAGGAACTACCAGGGATGTGCCACCGAGGAGACGCCGCCTTCCCGGGCACAGACGATGGTTGGCCCCAGGAGGCTGCAGAAGTGTTGGGCAGCACCTTAAAGCAAGCAGAGGAATGCATGGAGGCGGAGGCCGAGTCCAAGGGGAGGAGGTTTGACCTGGCCAGAGGATTGCTGAGGGTGACACGTTGGCCATTGGCAGCTAGTCCAAGACCTGAGGTAATGTTTAGCTTTGGACTATGCTAAATTGTCCAAGGGGCAAAGAGGGACGAGGGCAGGAGATCCATGCAGGGCAGAGGATTGCTGCAGGCCAGCGCAGCTCCCCAGGGCCGGGGCTCCTGCATGAGGGGTGTGAGTTCTGGGTGGCATTTCAAACAATCATTTCAGTTGGAAAAGACCTTTAAGGTCATCAAGTACAACCATGAACTTAGCCCCACCAAGCCCACCACTGAACCATGCTTCTCAGCACCACATCTACAGGGCTTTGAGACCCCTCCAGGGATGGGGACTCCACCCTGGGCAGCCTGTTCCATTGTTAGTGGTTTGGTGCTGGCTCAGTGGGGGGATATTTGCTGCCGAGGCCTTGCTGAGCCCCCCGTTCAGCTCAGCTCTGCACAGAACACCCAGCCCTTCCTGAGGGGTTTTATTCCCAGCACAGCGGGCTCCAGAGGGGTCTGCGCTAAGGGGACAACATGAGGAGCCTGGTGGCATCGGTGACGAGGCTGCAGAAGCGTCCCCAGCACGGGCACGGGGCTGGGTGTGTCCCACTAGCCTGGATAACGTGCCCTGGGAGGCACCTCGGCTCTATTTAAAGCCCCTCTGCTGGGATGTTCTCGAGGCTGTGGCTGCTGAAGCGCCTCGTGTCCCTTGGGCGCAGGCTCTTTCAGCCACGGGGCCCCTCTCCGTCCCCACCACCTCCACATCCCAGACCTGCACGGTTGGAGTTTTGCATGGCAACGTTTTCCAATCCCAGATTATTCTAATGACACCGCCGAAAAGCTAAAAATAGGAGAGAGGCATTTTCTGCCTCTCCCCCGCCAGCCGCCGCCGGGAGCGCAGGGACGGCACCGGCAGCGGGAGCCTCCGAGGTGTTTGTGGGGAGTATCACACCTCCCCTTTCCTTTCCCAGCCGTGGATCTTTAAATATCTGGCCCAAATCCACAGGAGCCTGTAGCTGTTTAACTCTTTGCATTCAAATCAGAAGGAAATTGGGCACCTCGGGGAGGCTGGCTGAGGAACCGGGGCAGTGGGTGTGAAAGCAGCGCGGGGAGCTCCTGCGTGTGCCCCAGCAGGAAGGACTGAACACACAGGAGTGACTCAGACACCGTGTGGGTGGTGGGGACCCAGCAGCAGGGGCCCCCCAGCTCCCACAAAAACGTCCTGGCTCCCAGAGGGACCTCCTGGTTCCAGCAGAGACCCCCCAACTCCCGTGGGGCTCACGGAACCTACCTGCCACATCCCACTCGTCTTCTCGTGCTGCAGCCCTTGGAGGTGCCCAGGGCCTGTGTGGTGGACAAGGCTGTGAGTCAAGGCAGAGAAGCGAGCCCTGAACCCACAAAACCAGAGCTCTGCCCCCAAAATGATGCACGTCCCGAGGAAGTGATGCAGTGTCCAAACCACAGCCGTGCTGGATCCAGCAACTGAACACGCTTGGCAGGGTGAAGTCACAGCTCAGCTGTCCCCTCCACCATGGATGTCACCACAAGGAGGGTTTGGCCAGCACAGGGAAGGGGATGGAGGTGGGAGCAGCCCCAGGGCATGGGTGTGCAGGGATGTTCTGCTTCCCCAAGGGCAGCTTTGTGGAGCTACCTGCTCCCCACCCTTCAGCTCTCGCTCAGCATTGGTCAGATCTCCTCCAAGTCTCTTCTCCAGGCTGAACAGCCCCAGGGCTCTCAGCCCGCCCTGGTCACAGAGATGCTCCATGTATCTTGGAGCCTCTCTGGGGAGCAGCCAGCCAGCCTGGGGTCACCTCCATCCCCTGTGGGGACACAACTGCACCTTCTTCCCCCTTGGGCCAGCACAGGTCCTAGCCCGAGGGGGCTGAGCTCCTGCCGAGGCTGAGCTGGAGGAGCTGCGGGGTGCTGAGCAGGAGAGGCGGGGGCTCCTGCTGCCAGGGGAGGAGCAGGAACGCGGGTGGGACCGCCCGGGGGCCAGCACAGACAGATGAGTCAGAGGATTCGGGCACAATAGGAAGCGCGGGCTCAGCAGGGACAGGGACGTGCCAGGATGGGGAGAGCCAGGATGGGGATGGACGAGCTGGGATGGGGATGAGCCGGGATGCTGGGGCCCCAAGGCCGCCCGGCGCTGTGTTGCCATGAGCCACAGCTCCTCGGGGCCCTGAGCAGAAGCAGGGGGATGTGGCAGCTCTGGGCAGGGTGAGGAGGGCCACGGGCAGA
>NW_008602260.1:33886-35015 GCF_000691845.1 Merops nubicus | reverse complement strand
CGGTGCTGGCGGGAGGATGCTCTCCCTGCTCAGACAGCTCCGCGGGCACTGTGGGGACCCGTCTCCAACCTCCGCCACCGGCCCTCTGTGAGCCCTGGCACGGGGGTTTGCACCGGGGGCACCCGAGGCCCCCCCTTGGCAGTGCAGGAGCTCACAGGGAGCAATGCAAACTCAGAAGAGCCCAGAAGCAGAGACTGGAAGTCGTGATCCTTCCTCCCCACCAGGTCTGCCGCCCGCTCGGGCAGCACAGCCACGCTCCTCTCCTCTCCTCTGTCTGCCTCTCTTAGCAGAGGGAAGGAATTTCAACACAGCCACACAGTCCCCTCCAGGCTCACTTACGCCTTACGGGACATGTCCAAGCAGATGGGGAACGACTTCGAGACGCTCCCAAGGGCTGGAAACCCTCTTATTCCTGCTCAGCCACGCCAGCCGTGCCGGGGAGCAGCACGTCTGTGCCAGGGCCCCCCTGTCCTGTAGGCACGATGAGCACACCTTCTCCCCCAGACCTCCAGCGCCCACAGGAACCACACACTTTACCCTCTGGTCACCAGATCATTTTGGCCAGAGGCAGTCAGTGCTGCCTAGGACTGCATATGCATCTACCTGTGCATGACTTGCCCAAACCCACAAGTGGTGTCAGGGTTAGAGCTGGGACTGGACATATGACTGACTGTGCTCTCATCCTGCCTTCAGAGGGATTGGCTCTCTCAAATGCTTTGTTCAGACTGTGTTGCTAAAAACAGAGTAGAGGTGGAAGAGGAGGGCTGGGGGAGGCAAATCCAGTAATTGCAGAGTTAGGGAAGGTTTGACCCTATTAAGTTTGCAGTGCATCATAGCACATACAGTCTTCCCAAAGACTGTGTGATGCACTGTGAGCTGTAGCTGGTGGGTGAGGCACACTATTCTGGCACAATAAATGAGTTCCTGCTTCTTATTCAGAGCTAACACTTCTGAATGATAAAGTGCATATAGATAAACTCTTGTAGCCAAGCTGCCAGCCCTCCAGCAGAACTAGGGACTCCCAAGAGGGTTATACAGGGGCCCCCATCTACAGGGGATAAAAAAAAAATCCTGGGTCATTCTTCTTGGAAGTGATTTGAACCCCACAGAGCTCAATGAGAGGGCTGGA
>NW_008602260.1:8674-33855 GCF_000691845.1 Merops nubicus | reverse complement strand
AGCCAGGGAGGAGATGACCCTATGCAGCCACTGTGCTCTCCCACTGTGTTGTGAATGACCTCGTGTCACAGTGGAGGCCTGGAGCACAAGGCATCACCACGGGACTGCAGCACAGGACAGGGGGCAGGCACCCACTGAGGGACTCCCACATGCCGTGCCAAGTGCCTGGACCCTTGCAGCAGGTTAGTAGGTGTCCCTGCCCACTACCCTGCTACTTTTCACAGGGTTGTTGGGAGAGCAGGTCCTGAGCTCCTGGAGCCTGAGGAGCTGAGCACCTGGCTCTGGCCTTACCAGCACCCTCCCAGGACCAGGGTGGCACAGGGGAAAGGGAAGAGTAAGCAGATGTTTCGTGCCTGGGCAGAGACCAGCTGATCGCAAGAGGAAGCATCAAAAATAATTTCTGCTTTAAAATATCCTCAAACAATTTCTTACTGCCCTTTCTCATGGGTATGGCTTTGATTAATGACAACAGGCTCCTGCCTGGCAGCTGGAATAGCTGCTCAAAACAGTGAGAAGGAGTATGTCCAGCAGAGACAGCTTCCTCCAGGGCAGCCAGGCCATGGCCTGGGCGCTCGGTGAAGGCAACCACTTCAGCTTCCCATGGAGCATGGCATCTCTGCTGTGACTTCTGCCAAGAGCTGTGCTGAGGACTGGGGG
This sequence comes from Merops nubicus, assembly GCF_000691845.1. Taxonomy (NCBI): domain Eukaryota; kingdom Metazoa; phylum Chordata; class Aves; order Coraciiformes; family Meropidae; genus Merops; species Merops nubicus. The sequence goes on along the minus strand of NW_008602260.1, from coordinate 33,198 downwards.
TGACATCAGCTGGGCTGCCCCAGTGCGATATATGCAACACTGGAGCTAAAAGGGCAGGTCAGCAGCTCCAGAGACAACTGTCAATATAGCTGGCTGTTAATCTTGATGGAAAGATAACCTGCATAAAGTCACAAGATAGAAAATGGGGGCAGAAGGGGGGGCAAAACAGTTTAATTGCTTGCATAACTCAGCTGAGGAAGCTGCAAAAAAGAACTTGCCATTCTCAGCCATTTGCCCCACGGGTGTGTGCAGCTGGGGAAAGAAGAAGTGAAAGGAAGAACCTCCTGCTTGGGTACCAGAAGGAAGCATGACACTGCTAGAAGTCGAAGCTCAAGCCTGAATTAATCAGGTCAAAAAGGTAACCAGTATGTAAAAGCCCTAAACCAGCCCTGTCTGGTTGTACATGCAACAGGAACGTGTGGCGTGGAGGGGATCTGAGCTCACTGCCCAAGTTCCCTTCCAGCCTTCCCTCTGACCCTGGGCAAGTCCCTTCACCTCTGTGCTCCGTGTTGGTCTGCTCAGATTTCAAAACCTCCAGGCTGTCCCCACACGTTTGACACAGTGCTTAGGACTGCTGCAGTCCCACTAATAATAAACTGATAGTGAGGTCTTTTGCAATGTCCACCAGCCGTGACTGAGCAAGGCAAGCCCCTTATAACCTCACTCTCCTTCACACATCTTGTTTCGTACAGATCAAGCAATTCCTCGTCGCAGCATCAGAGACCTGGCAAATCTGACTCTGGATTCAGGAGCTCCAGGAGCATAATCCCTCAAATCCCAATGACCTACTTCATCATGTCTCAGAGGCCAGGTCATGTTTCTTTGCTAGAGGAAAGCTGGCTGTTGGAAATTCAAGCCAGACCTCAGTTATTATTTCGTTCCCACTAATTTAATGCCTCAGCATTTTATCAGTTACTCTCTCCTTCATCATCCTCCCCTTAGTTTGCCTAAATGAATGTCTGAAAGGACTCTTATTCCACTTTGACTAATGTTCTCTCTGCTTATTAGTTGCCCTCATCTCTCCCATTTTCTGAACAGTTCTGAGTTCATTTAACAGGAAACACAGTATTTTACTCAGTTCATAAATATATCTAGTGGTACTGCACACAATCCCTCTGGATGCAAATAAAGACTTTTAAATCATTTTTTTTTTCACGTGTTCAATCCCCATTCAGGACCCTGACTGTGAATGAAGAAGTGATCCTGCCTCTGTCACACACTGGGCTGTACAACCCTTACCTGAGTGACAAAAACTGCATCAGACACCTTGTGGACTGGTGAGACATCTCTGCTGGTGCCCTGTAAAAGCTGTTACCCAGCCTAACCCAGGCCCTGGTGTACAGTGCACCGTGCTTGGAGGAGGCACTGGCTGTCCCAGGACCTGGAGGCTCCTTCCACCTGGGCAGAGCCTGGTGGGCTCCATCAGCTGAGCCCCACAGGTCCAGTGGGCTCTTTCCCACCAGAGCCTTGCCTATCTCCCTGCAGGTGCTGCCATGCTCTTTTCAAGATAGAGCAGCCCTCAGAAGCTCAAGCAAATCCCAGCAGTGCTGTGCAGTCAGAAAAAACACCAAATCCTGCCATGCAAACCAGGCAGAGGAAGTGGAAAACCCTGGCATGGCCAGCCTCCTTGGGACTCTTTTCTTTTTACTCCAGCAGTCACTCTGTGGACGTCAGTAAGGCTATATCAGCTCTGAGCAATCCCTCATGAGTGGGAAGGAAGAATGAATATTTAGATTCATCCAGAGAGAATAATTATCAGCAGAGATGGATATAGCTGAATTGACGTGGACGTACCATTCTTGCTACTGCTAACTGAGGAAGAAATGGGGTCACTGCAATCTCCTCCAACAGCTGTATCTGGGGCACCAGAAATCCTAGGGCCAGGATCTGACTGCAGGCTACCAGAATTACCAGACTCATTTATATCAGCTGACAGTATAAAACCAGATCTAAATTGAGGAAAGTTAGAATAAAGATCCCGTGTGTGGGCAGGAAGCTCCTCGGCCTGGGAGGCTGCTGGCCAGGAGGTGGCCACCAGCCCTGGTCAGGGCTCCAGGCTCCCAGGAGCACGGGGTGGTCTCCAGGGGTAATCTTTGCTGGATCATCTGCTGCTGTTTCTCTACCCCACTCCCTTGGCACCTTCAGGGACTGCACAACTCATTGGGATTTGCCCGATGCAGTGTCCCTGGCCGCTGCGTCTCCTGGGCTTTGTCACCACTTGCTCCTCCTTGACCAGCATGCCTTCCAGTGTCACAAACTGGACAGCCCTGGCTGTGCTACATTATTTTCACCCACGAGACTCGTTTCTGCCTTGGCGCAGAGATGTGTCTGGGGTGCAATTCCCAGGCCTAATCCTTCTGAGTTTTTTCCCCTCCATGATAAGGAGATCACTTGATTTTATTGTCTGATGGATGTTGCAGACATCATCAGTGTCCAGGATCTGGTTTCAGCTCAGGGGTGCCTGCAAGGCTGCCAACTGCAGGACAATGGCTGGTTGTTCTGTGCTGTAAGCAGCCGTTGCTCTGCTCCACAATTCCCTCACTGGAGGCAGCTCTGCAGCATCACGCCAGCCCCTGCCTGGCAGCAACCACCACGGACCGGCAGCTCCAGGCTGAAGCTCACCGATGGGTTCCCAGCCTCCACGACTGCCTTGGGGAGCTCAGGGACTTCACAGGATATCACACTCTGATGGTGAGAGATTTTTCTTCTGCAGCCTGAGCTGTTGTTGAGACAGGTTATAACTTTATTTCTGATGCCAGCATTTACCTTAAATAGCTCCTCCTCCTCTCCCAGGCATTTGCAGAGGGCAGTGACAACTCCTCCTGGCTTTTCTTTGGGTACACCACAAACCCCAGGTTTCTCCTTACAACAGTCTCCATTTCCTTGGTCAGCTGGTTCGCCTGGTACTGGTTCTTTATGGGGCACTTTGCTTTTGTAACTGAGAGGAGTGTTTGTGCAGTGCCAGAGCACTGCCTGGCTGTGCACAGGCGTACAGAGCAGCACCGCCTGCCTTGCTGGGTTTTCTCATGGGCACTCTCAGGGACTCTGGCCTTGTTTGAGCCAGAACAAAAACAATTCTCTGTTCAGTGATTATATTTTTCAGCTAAGCCTCTTCTAAGTGACTGCACTTTCTGAAGTTAACGGCGTATTTTTTCAAAGAGTTTTTCTAGAAATGACAGCTTTTGATGTTTATAGTCACTTCTAAGGACTGACATGCAGAAAGGCTCTTGCTTATACGTGCTCCTGTAGAAACCAAGGTCACTGCTAAATCCTTTGTGGCACATTGGAGTGCTCTAAGGAAAAGGATCATAAATGAGCTAAAAGGTCACACTTGTGAGGAGGAGCGGGCAGGACAGAGGACCCAAACCTGACCAATGAATTATTGCACTCCATCCACGTCATACTCAGTGCAAAGCTGAGGGACCACAAGGGTCAAGCTCTCTTCTTCTGTGGCCAGCCTCTGAGGAAGACTCTGTCTGTTCTTCCGCCTTTGATCCCAACCCACGAGTTCCTGAATCCAGTTCCTGAATCCGGTTCCTGAGTCAAATCTGGACTAGGGGAGTTCAATACTGGTTTTGTATATATTTGTATATATTTCATTTTTTAAAATAATGCTATTATCTTTTCTTTTTTTGTTGCTACTGTTTCATTAAAGCTATTTTAGGTTGTTTGGTTTGTTGTTTTTTTTTTTTTTTTTTTTTCCCAACCCATAGGTGTCTCCCTCTTATTCTCTTCTCTTCCCCTTCTGGGAAGGGAGAGGGGTTAATAGAGAGCAACTGTCACTTGTTTAGTGGCCAGCTCAGACTTAACTCTTGACAGACTTGTAATCCTGTAACTCAATCATTATTATTGGCAAATGGGCCCTTGTGCAGTCTTTCAGGTGAGGTGATGACAACCAGAGCCTCTAATCCTAAAATATTTAACTTTCCAGGACAATCAAATAGACCCTTCCTCATTTCCAAAGTCTTTACCTACACTTCTCCTAAAAATATGTGAAAATGTATTTTGTTGCCCTGATTTGTTTCCTCTCAGAAATGTACCTAGCAAATTATTTTACATCTTCTCCAGGATAAGCTCTGTGAAGTTATTCCAAGTATTTATTTTGGTATAAATATTCATGGGCACACTTATCTTCAGGTCTGGTGCCCTTTTCTCCACCTGGTTTACTTCTATCTGCCTTGTATGTTGTGATCATTCAGAGAAAATGTTGAGGCACAACTTAAGATTTCTGGCAAATCTCTTAAATTGCTGTGCCCTTGACATGCCATGAGGAACTAGATCCTTGGACTGACAGAGGAGGTCTCTGGCACCTGCAACCTTCACCAGGGAAGAAGCTGAGGGACCAAGAAAAGCAAAAGCAGTTGTAAACTTCAGCGCTAGGTATTGTGGATCTAACAGAAACCCATTTTGGCAACCTCATCTACTGAGGAGTCAAAATAACATCCTGTTTGTCCTACAGGGAATTTATGTTTTATATTACTAGAAAAAACATGATTGCAGGCGAGAAGCATCTTGGGCTGAGTGTATGAGCATTGGATGGAGGTGGGAAAACCTGATTTTTTGAGAGAATTATCCCAGAATAAACTCATGAGAAGAGAGGAAAGGGAGGTTAGAAAGAATCAGTAGCTGTGTTGTCGTGTCTTCTTTCTGCTTGCTTTTATCTTTGTAAAAGATAAGACCTGTGTCTCATCACCAGTAGCTAAACTCAGAGGGAATCGTGCGAGACATCCATGCATGGTGGGAGCTCTTGGAAGGGTTTCACTTAGTGCCAAGTGAGTCCAGGACTGCCAGTCCTGGTGGTTACTGGGCTCAGGTTATGAGGTCTTTTGTGGGTGAAGGTGGAGCAGACAGAAACCCTTCCCAGGACACACTCAGCAGGTGAAAGAAAGCAGCTCTTCTGTCACCTTTGCAGAACAAGGTGTTTGTGAGGCTGTGGATCTGATGTTGGGGAACTCAACCTCAGTAAGGCGAGGGGACAGCTTCTTACATTCAGCCAAGGTATCCATTTCAGGCCATCGTAGAGGAATGTGATTGTGCTTTTGGAGTAAGAGTCCAGAACTGGGTTTGGCATAGTTCTTCTGGAACAGCTGCATCTGTAAGTTTTCACATTTAGGCAAGCCTTGCACTGCTGTAAAACTATATTACTCAACTGAGCAGATGAGCATAAAATTAGATTTCCACTATAAATTTAATCAGGATTAGGGCCTGGCTTGGTGAGTGTCTTTGCTCAACTCAACACACTTTAAGGGCATCAGATTTGGTGCTAAGCTCTCCTGCAAAGGCCAAGCACCTTGACCCCTCTCACCCTGAGCACATGAGAATGGAGCCAGCTCAGCCAGGATTCACCTCCTGCAGCATCATCCCTCCTCTGTAAGCCATCCCATGTCTGTCCACAGTCAACACAGAAAAATGGGCACAGGCTCTCAGACCAGGCACTGATCCTGACTGCACGAGAAACCCAGATGTTTAGCTGAGGCTGAAGTCAGCTTTCTGGTGCTGCAACCTAAAGGAGCCCAACCCCAGAAGTCATGCTTGAAAATCATGACTGTGGATTTTAATCCATGTGCCATCACTGTGGCCATCAGAGGCTACATGGGAAGCATACGGACTAGTGTACAGCAGACATGAAACCTAAGGAAAGAGAAATGTGATGGAAAACTGAACGTAACTGGCCTTTTCTTGGCTAAGTAGTCACCCCGATCACTCCAGTACGGCGTGGTTGGCCTGCTGGTATTTTCATCAGAGGGTCCCATGAGCACGTTGCACGTAACGTGTGTTCCACACCCCAGGCAGAAATGCAGGTGGTGTAGGCAGGCACACTCAAAGATGAAGTGCCTCTTAATGTGTTGTCCTGTTTAAACAAAACCTTAGTGTGCTCAGGAAGTGGAGCTGAGGGAAGAAGCAGTGGCCCTTGGCAAGCAAGCCGACCTGCAGCCTGCTCTCAGCCAGCATTTGCTCAGTGGGTTTGCAAAGTGTCCTGAGTGTATTGACATTACAATGCTGTGTTCATCGTGTGCAAGAGGGAGGGCTGGTGGTCTAATCACTGGCCATAGAGTTACTCTAACCCAGGAGGTCATTATCTCTTTGGAAATAGATGGCACTTGGAGGAACTGGTTTAATTTCTAGGCAAATTTAGAATGAGATTAAGTTCTCTACCAATCAAAGATCCAATCTCAAAGTAAATGTAGGCAAAAGTACTCAGGGGGAGACAAGAAGCTTGAGTGACAGCTTGCAGGCCCTGCCTGTTTGCAGAGAGACATCACCACTCAGAAGAGACACTACTGTGGAAACACAGCTCCCAGAACAGTATCTGGATGTCACTGGAGGCACAAAGGTCTGCCCGAGGCAGGACAGACACCCTACTTCCCCCCTTCCTGCACGAGGGCAAAACCTTATCCCCAGGATTAAGAGTCCCTTCCACCACATTCACGTCATCCTGCCTTTGGGAAAAATCTAGGCAAAAGCAGGATTGCCAACTGCCAATATGTAGCCATTTCCTTCCCATCATGAAGCTGACATAAAATTCTGTTATTTAAAAAAAAATCATGTACATGGCACTCTCTTCATCGTGCTTTTTGGTCACACTGAACGATCTCACTCTTCTCCTGAAGTCGTGAAGACAACAGTTGCAGTGAAGTGGGGATCCTCAGCTGGCCTCTGGGCAAGGGATCTGTGTGGGAGCGCAGCTAGCCCAGGCTCACCAGGAGGCACAGGGACCTTCTGAGCTCCAACAGGTTGTGACAACCTGCTTTTCTAATGCACCAATGCAATACTCCAAATTTCTTTAGATGCCGGTGTCCTGGGAGGGATGCAGCCCTGCAGCCCTCCGTGGTGGTGTGGGTGCCTTCCTCCTGCTGCCCCAACACCTGGGCAGGGGCCTGGGGTGAGAGCCCTGAAGAAGTGAGGGTAGCAGCTTTGCTCCTCAAAGGCAGAGAAAACAAGTGGTAGCTGAATACAGAACCAGCAAGGCCCTAAGGCACAAACCCCAAGGCTGGCACCATGGTATGTGAGCTCCTGCATCGTGGCTGCATGGCCACTCTGTGCCTCCTCTGTGCTGAGGAGGAATGAAGATGCTTCATCTCCCTGGATGCTGCTTCATGACTCCTGCCTGGTTGCCACCAGAATCTTCCTCCTGCTTGTAAACACTGAGGCTTTAAAAACAGCAGTTAGGCATCTTTCACAGGCTGTTTGGAGCCTGATCTTTAGGACGTGTGGTTTCAAGTTTTATTCCCCCACATCTTGGTGAGAAAGAAGAAGCTGGAAAGAAAAGCTTCAATGCTGCTAAAGCTGCACATTGCAATTCAAGATGAAATAATTGAGATTGGCAACACTGTATTAAAAGCACTAAATACATTTTCACTCTTATTCTATTACTCTCTGTGTGATCACACTTGTAATGACAAATCCTGCCGCTTAGATAAGGAACCAGGCTTTGAAGCCAGCACTTGAATTAGGTTTTGGTGTTTTTTCTTTTGGAAGGAATTCTGCCTGTTTGGTTTGTCTCTTCTCACATTAAAAAGAAATATTCTCAAACCAGGAAAGCTCCACTTTTGCCTCAGTTCTCTTTCAATTACAGTTTGCTTTGGCTTAGTGCTTCTTTATGCCACCCAAAGCATCGCCCACGACTGAAAGAACAGAAAAAGAGAAAAACATTCCATTAAAAAATAACAAAATAAGAAGTGCTTTTGAGGGCAGATGTCAGAGCTGGGCAGCATTCTCACCTTCTGGCTCTTAGGAGTTCGTTAACCTTAAGGATTATTAATAGAAAATTGTTTTCCTGTTCTTACATAGATTTCATCTGTAATTTGTGGAGGGATGGTTTGGTTTTGTTTTTCTGTTCCAAAAATGTTTTCTCTTGTCTGTGTACACTGAGAAATTTCCATTATATCTTCTGAGAAATAAGCATTATCTCTACTAAAAGGCGAGGTGTAGTGCTTACGGAGTCCCCAGCAGGGACCAGGGTGGAGGGACTCCTTCTCTAGATGCTGCTCTCCGTCCAGCACAAGGACTTCCTGGCTGCTCTGGAACATGTAGTTTTTTCTAAGCCTGGTAAAACATGTATTTGAGGGATCAGTATGCATATGGACATTTCTCCAAAGCTGCCTCCTTCAGCATGGAGCAAATTAAATTCAGTGTCAGCCCCAGGTCTGCTTCCCTCAGGGCCCTTTGAAAACCCCAGCTTTTATGCCGTGCCTCAGATTTGCAGCAGTTTACTCTAAGACTTAATGAGCTTAATTTGGTTGGTTTTTTTTCTTTTTTTTCTCCCAGACTTAATTTGTCTCAGAGCACACAGTTTTCACCACATCCCAAAAGAATCTGTTTTGAGCAAAAATATGGCAATATAACATGCAGACAACTCCCCTTAAGCTGCTTCTTCATAAGGTCTCCTAAAACTCATGCACATTTAGCAAAGGGAAGTGGGGAGAGGTTTGTTGTGAGCTGACCTGGTAGAGAATTCAGTGGGATTTGAGCATAGGGTGGTGGATAACAGAAGTTTAGATGTGGGGTCATGAAATTGGTGATGCTAGGTTTACCATTGAGAGATGGAGAATGAGGAACCTGCACATCTCCAGCTGAAGAGGAGCATCCCCTGATGAGCAAAGAGGGGCAAAAGGTGTAAAGCCTGGGCACCAGGGCGGATGCTGCAGCAGAGGTGGGAGCGGGCAGGGGCTGGGGGATGAGCCTCACGCTGAGCTTGTGGCTCCATCTGTAATGCCATGCAGGAGAAGTTTGTGAGTATAATTCCAGGGAGGATCTATCTCAAGTGTCATCACAGGCAATTTCCCTAATTAGAGGAAGTTCATTTAAACCTGGAGCTGTGCCAGAGCTCATCCCTGCGCCCGGTTACCACTCTGCCTGGGAAATGCTGGTGTCTCTGGGCTTGAACGCTGATGCAAACTGAGCAGCCATCTGTCGCAGGCCCCCGCTGGCTGGACACAGAGGCTCAGAGAGAGGGGGAAACGGTGAGGAGCAGGCTGACACTTTCCCCTCCTTTGGTTCTGTGCACACAGATACTGATGTGGAAACACTCATTTCTCCAGAAAAAATTAGTATAAGGGGGTCTGGGCTGTTTTCCTGGCTCTAACCTGTGATTGAAATGAGGGATATTCAGGGCTGCAGCATCCCTCCAGCTCCTTGTGCTGGAGCAGGATGTGGGAGAACTGAACCAGTCTCCTGTGTGCTGGGTGGGGAGGAGGGCTGGGGCTGAAGGAAGAGGTAGATGGCCTCACCACCAGTGGCTTTTTCCAGCTGAAACACCTGACCTCCAATGGAAATACTGGATCAGATCAGTATGCTGAGAAAAACACTGGTTACTAGCGGGAGCAAGGAGCTCGGGTGAGGGGCTGATGAAGAAGAACCTTTAATTTCAGACAGCTGAAAGGCTTCCCGGAGAAAGCCCAAGGTACAGTACAGAGGAAGCCAGAAACGATTATGGAGAGAGGGGCTGCAGATAAAGCACAAGATACCACCAGTTCTCAGATATCGCAGCCACAGAACTCTCTCCTCTTGCAGATCAATAAAGAAGATGCAGACAAAAAGAAAAGAAGGGAGGAAAAAACCCACATTCCCTGGTGAATACTTCCTGAGGCATCAGCTCTTGGCTGTATTACCTGATACCAGCCCTCTCTGAGCTTGCTCCCCTTCCATTCGCTTCCACACAGTAGCTATTGACCCGAGCTTCATTTTCTGTTACTTCATGTTACTTTTATTGGGACAGTGTAAGGTGGCAGGATTGCTGCTGTGCTGGGCACCAAGGGACAGCCTGTGAGCAGAGGACGTCAGTGCCCACTGCAGTGAAGATGCTGAGTGGCCCCATTTCACAGACACTGACCGCGATTCGTGCACAGACAGGAGGTCTGGGAAGGGACAAGAAGCTGACACTGGGCTTCCCTATGGTGACCCTTTTGCATTTTTGCTCATCCAGTCAGGGTAAACCTTTATTTGCTCTCTTCTCCCATGTCAGCATCACTCCTGGTAGGACTCTTCAAATCCTTTAAACGTTTTAAAAGCCTTTGCACTTCAGCTTTGGATTTGAGACCTCTAAAATACAGAAATATGTGTGGGTGAAGGCATGTACCATAAGGGACTCCTAAACGTAAAGGCCTGTCAAGATTATCTGCTGAGTAAGCATTTCCCTCCATCACCCCCAGCCTGGTCCTCCTCCCTGGGGTCTGATCCTTCACTTGGCACAGTGGTGCACAGTGCCCTGTGCAGGCTGCTGGGCCCCCAGCTCAGCCCAGGACTGATGGCACATTTCCACTGTGCACGCCTTGCAGCCAGGGCAGGGTCTCCACAAGGGTTTTTCAGAGGTGCTCGTATCCTCTTGGTGACTGAGGGGAAAAATAGTAACTATGGGGCTACAAGACTGCATGGGCAAAGCAAGTCCCAGCTCGGGTCCAAGGATGCCACAAGGGACCTTCAGCCTGGAACAGCCAGTTGCAGAAGGAAGCTGCAATGTCTACCATCTTACCCATCCAGCAGCTCTATGACTCCTCAACACCTCGCCCCCAGGCACTGTGCATCCTTTTTGCTGAAACTACTCTGAGATAGCTCAGAAACCCTCCCCCCAAAGCTGTAGGCTATTCACCATGGGCACAGACACCCTCTGTAGCTTCACCAAGGGCAAATTGTGCCTGACTGATCTAGGGCCCTTCTACAGTGGAGTAACTGCATCAGTAGTCAATGGAAGAGCTGGAAATGTCATCTGCCTGGACTTCTCTAAGGCCTGTGATAGAGCCCCCCACAACATTCTTGCTGCCAAATTGGAAAAAGATGGGTTTGATGGATGGACTGTTAGACAGATAAGGAATTGCTGGATGGCCATGTCCAACGAGTTACAGTCAGTGGATGAATGTCCAAATGGAACCAGCAATAAGTGGTTCTGTATGGGGACAAATACTATTTAATATCTTCATAAACAACATAGACAATGAGACTGAGTGCACCCTCAGTGAGCTTGCAGACAACTGCAAGCTGAGTGGTGCAGGTGACACGCTGGAGGGATGGGAGGCCATCCAGAGGGACATTGACAGCCTTGTGAAGTGGGCCCATATGAACCTTGTGAAGTTCAACAAAGCCAAGTGCAAGGTCCTGCACCTGAGGGATGAAGGGATTGAGAGCAGCCCAGCATAATCTGAGAATACTGGTGGGTGAAAGCTGGACATGAGCTGGCAATGTGTGCTTGCAGCCCAGAAAGCCCACTGTATCCTCAGCTGCATCAAAAGCAGTGTGGCCAGCAGGTCAGGAGAGGTGCTTCTCCCCATCTGCTCTGCTCTGGTGAGACCCCACGTGGAATACTGCATTCAGCTCTGGGATCTCCAGTACAAGAAAGACATGAGTCTGTCAGAGCAGATCCGGAGGAGAGCCACAAAAGTGGGTAGAGGGCTGGAGCACCTCTCCTGTGAGGACAGGCTGAGAGAGCTGGGGTTGTTCAGCCCGGAGAAGAGAAGGCTCTGGGGAGATTTTATTGCAGCCTTTCCATGCTTAAAGGGAGCTGATAAGAAAGACAGAGAGAGACTTTTTACTGGGAACAGGATGAGGGTTAATGGTTTTACAGTGAAAGAGGGTAGGTTTAGATTGGACATAATGAAGAAATTCTTTACAATGAGCATGGTGAGACACTGGGACAGGTTGCCCAGAGAAGCTGTGGATGTGCACACCCAGTGAGAACCAGGGCTGTGGCACAAGAACCTGGAGAGGCTCTGCTGTGCCCGAGAGCCAGCCCTGCAGCACTGGGGAGCCTGAGCTGTGCTGCATGCTCAGGGCTGCTCACGGCTGCTCTGCGGGTTCAGAAAGTGGCTCCTGCTTTTAGCTTCATTAGGAGGATTTTTCTGATTTTATGGAGAGTCAAGACTGACGTTTTCTGACCATTTGTCAGAAACACCACAGCAAAAATAGCACCGTTAAAAATGGATCATACATGTGACTTGAAGCTTAAAGTCATGATGTGGGCTGCCTCTAAAATTCATACCTTAAAACTGTGAGATGATTTCTAAAGGAGCTCCATTTCAGGTTCTCATTTTCATCTCGTCATGCAGCCAGCACTGAAGGATGACAAGCACTTTTTGTTTACACCTTCTCTCACCCATCCCTAAAAATCACCAAGTGAGTTTTTCCAGTGACCGTTAGTCACCTAAGAACACAATTCAGACTGAAATTCATTATTTTCAGTTTAAGGAAGATCTGTGGCACATGATAACTAAAGTTTGATTAAAAATCTTTTGCTTCCAAAGAAATATTTAATCAGTCTAACAATAATAAATAACAAACTTTAACCATCACCCCAAAATGCTTTTCCCATCTGGGCACACCCAGTATACTCAGGGTCAGGTCACAAATGCACACCAAATGAAAGGCAGTGGGCTACAGTCTACGCACTCGTGACTTTCCCAAGGCTCTGCATTCACACCCAGGAAAAAATCAAACGTTTTTATTCCCAAAGATGTGCTCACTTGTTCATCTCATGCCTCCAGGCCCTCCAGAGAGGGAGGACTGTCTGCCAGCTCCCTTGGGCAGGGGAAGCCAGGCAGCAAGAGCCCTTTGCCCTGCACCAATGCCCATCTCCTGCCTTGGGCTGTACTCACCTCAAAAGCCCTGTGACTCCTTCAGTGCCTGCATTTGACTGTTCTTACATTTGACTGTTTTGCATTATTAATGTGACTAGTGCCGTGGCTTTGTCTGAAGCCTCCTCCTTTGATCTCCATTGCCTCTGAAACTCTGCCTGGGTGCACAGGCATGTCATGCTGCTTTTTCTGCAAACCACTACCCCATGGGATGACATTTCTCTGGCTGAAACTGGTGCAAAAGGTCCTACAAACCATCTGAAAATCCAAGCAACACACTGATGTGCTCTTTTAATGTTTGGGGGATTTTTTTCTAATAGTCTAGCTAGCTGCCTGTGTCTCACAAGGTGTGGAGCATCTCCTGAAGTTACCAGCAGCTGGTGAGAGCATCAGCACATCCTTAGAGGCCCACAGCATCTCACAGGATTAGATCCATCTGTGACTGCTGTGGGTTTATACCCTTCAAGTGCCATGCACAAAACCTTGAGTGTTATCACTGCAGTCGTCTCAGTGTATTGCAGAAATGACCACATTCTGCCAGGTCAGCAGCTGGGCTGCCCAAAAAGCTGTCTGGGAACAATGTCTCCCACCAGACAAGTGTCAGAAAAACGATGTGCCAAAGCAATCTTACCCATGGCGTGTACTTGAAACCTCCAACCCAAAGCCATTTATGGCAATTAAAAGATGTAATTACTCATTTATGATAATTAATGAGGTAATTACTCAAACTTCTGCCCTCTGATGGGGCCCAACAGGCTGGGTATGAGCTCTGGTGGCCACGAGCACCCCTCCAGCTGGCAGATGTCAGGCCGACTGGCACAGCGGGCTGCCACACTGAAAGTGCTGACCGCTGCTCGGGGAGGAAGACAGCCCTGGCTGCAGCGTGTGAGGAGGGGCCATGCTGCTCATCTTCTTAAGCCACAGCACTTTTGAAACACCAATTAACAGGGGCTATCTCAATAGTGCTTTTAAATCAGAAAAAAAAAAAACAGCTAGTTTTCAGGCATGGGCTGCATTGCAAGGATGATGCCGTTTGATTGGAGGGGTGGCCAGGGAACCACCACCCCTTGACATGAACACGAGCTGGCTGGGTCCCTGAGCTATTGCAATTATATTTGGTGGAGACTTTGTCTTTCATGTCTGGTTTATGCTTAGGCCTGGTTGTGCAAGGCTCTCCCATGCTGCTGGGCACTTACTCATTTCCTTCGACATTGATGGCAGCGCTCTCTGAGGGAGGACTCGGTAAGGTGAGCAGAGGGTGGCTTCTGGGCTTGTGTGAGAAAAAGCAAAATCTCCAGAAAGCCAAAGGGCTTCCTCATCTTGGATGTTTTGGCTGTGGCTCACATTGCAACAACCGCCAGGTTTGGCCAGGGCTCCATCTGGGTACTATCCTAATGGTAGCAGAAGCCCTATTTGTTTAAACTCTTAACACTTCAGCACTTTATTAAACGCTTCTGTTATTGTCTTAGGTTAAATGTTTGAACAGTTATTTCTTGGCTGTATAATTATTTGGGCCCTTACCTTGCTTTTTCAAAGCAAAAGGAGCAGGTATGTTATAAACACAACTGCAGCAAGAGTAATACCAGCATGATTGCTTAAAAATCAGTAGCACTGGGACATGCGCCATGAGGCAAGCAGCTGGTAGTTCTGAAGGGGAATGAGATTTAATATTGCTTTTATCCAGGATCTACAGGAGGAAATCAAATTTATATACTTAAAGATCAGATCATAGCATGCTGTAAAGTGCAAACAGTATTTGTCACGAAACATTTGGCAGAGCTTTGTGGACACAAAGATGGATTATTAATTAGGAAAGAATATTTCTACTGTTACGAGATCAGGTAACTTGGGGCTGGAGAGATGGCACATAGCACAGCTAGGGGCTGATCTCACTTCCACCTCGTGTCACCAGCAGCAGTGTAAGGTCCTGGCTGAGCAGAAGCCTTCTCCAGTTTTTGTCTGTCACATTCTGGAGCAGATCTGCTCCCTGAACATTACCCTTGTCTGTCAACACACTTGCAGCACCAACATCTGAAACCACCACTTCACAGCCAAGATTTCCCAGTTGAGCCCCTCAGCAGAGCAGGTCTAACTGTGCACTTAATGCAAAGAGAAAGAAAAGGTGGGGAAAAGACGATTATCAGAAGATTTATGTTGTCTAGATATGTATAGCAACGTGTGCAATTCAGCAATGACACCAGTGCCCCCAGCAACTCTCAGCAGCACCCACCTCAAAGCAGCAGCCTGCCAACAGTGCTGGGAATCTGTCCAGCCCCCCTGAGAAAGAGGCATGGGAATCAGGGGGCCAGCACGGAACCTGCCCGGGGCAGTCTGATGCCTTTACTAGAGGGCGGTCAGGCATGAGTCACGATGTGCTCCACATGACAGCCAGGCAGCCACATCCCCCTCTTAGATGAATGGCCACATGTTGTCAGAAGGCTTTCAAGTGACTTAGCAAGCAGCAGCGGGGAGCATGTGCCAGCTTTGGGGTGAGGTGAGGGATTCAGCAAGGAAGGGAAGGGGCTGAGACAGGGAGATGCAGGCTTTCCCGTGCTCATGCTTTCCTGTAACCAAGCAGATACCAAAATGTGCCTGACCTTCCCTGCCTCCATCTCCACAGTTTTGGTCTGAGCTGTGATGGCAGAGGAGGGTGCATGGGAGATCAGCCATCAGCAAGAAGCCATCTCAACAGGCTTGAGTTTGCTGTAGCTTGAGGAAGAAGGCAAGGACAAAATGGTGTGTGTGAACTGACTGGTTGGGGTATTCACCAACCACTGGTAAAGTCTGTGCCCCCCTAACCAGCACAAGCCATGGCTGCTGTAGCCCAGCCAGGCTTCTAGATGTATCAGAGCAGTGAAGGTGATGGCAGTGGTGTAGTTTGAAGCAAGAGGAGGGAATGCTTCAAAGATGTTCTGCACAATGTGGCTTTTAGCTCCCAAAATGAGGGGTTAAACATAGAGGAAGCTCTCCAAGAGACTGCTGCTCCCAGCAGCACCATGTCTCCCTGGAGGTCGGGTTCCCCTCATCTCCTCCTATAGTTGTCCTCTCAGGATGCTAGGGATCCCAGGACAGACTCCACCATGTGCCATGTACTTGTCTGTGTGCCAGCCCTCCCACCACCAGCTGGCCACAGTGACATATGTGGGTCAAAAGCCTAGCTGGCAAAATACCTTTGGGGCACAGATCAAAAGTAGGAAGAGAGATGTTTTTGCAGGGAGCTCATCCTGATGGCTGGACTAGCTTTTTCTTTTTAAGCCTTAGGAGATGCTTGACTTGAATGGGAACTAAACTTGTTTAATACCTCCAATAAATATTTGTCCAGACTTTCCACTGAGGTTGAATATCTTTACTCGATTATATCCCCTTCCTTCTTTCTCATTTCTCAAGTTATCCTCTGAATCTTATTCCAAGCAGAGAGAGATTTTAGGCTTCTTGAGAAGTCAGATATTTAAGGAACTCTTTCAGTGATGGCATTTTCCCTCCAAACTCTGTGACTAACACATCATTGCTTGTTTGGAGCTCTTCTAAGTGGGGGATGAGGGCTGGCCACCCGTGGGACCACATCAGCAGGAGCATACACAGCATGTCGAGGGAAATGATAATTCCCCTCTATTTCATACCCACGAGGCTGCACCTGAGGTGCCGTGTCCAGTCTTGGGCTCCCCAGTATAAGGAAAACAAGGACATACTGGGAAGGGGGGAGCGGGTGTCTGAGGGGGAGGTTCTAATGCTGCTGTACAGGTGGGACCTAGTGCTGCTGTCTAAAGGGGATTACAGGGAGGACAGAGGCAGGTTCTTCCCAAAGACATACACTGAAATGACCAGAGCAATGGCCTCAAGTAAAATTCTGGTTTAATATGAGGAAAGTATTTCATCATGAAGGTGGTCAAACACTGGCACAAGTTGCCTAGAGAGGAGGTGGGATCTCCAGCCCTAGAAAAACTCAGAATATAAAGCCTGAGGACCTGGTCTAGTTTTGAAGGTGGCCCTGCCTTGGTTTCCTTCCAACTGAAATTATTCTATGACACTGCAATTCTATTATTCACATAAAAATTGCAAGAAAAGTAAAAAGAATAAATGTGGTGCTCATGTTGAAATTCTGATAGGAAAAAAAAAAAAAAGGCTGCAGCCTTGAGCACAGCTCTGAAATGATTCAGGCTGATGAGTGTGCTGCTGGTTGTGCCTGAGAAGAACACAAACTGTAAAATAGAGCTAAACATTGTTTGTTCTAAACATAACACAAGATTTTTCCTTCTGGGTTGTTGTTTTTTTTCCTTACAAGTTTTCAGATTCTCACAGGACCCCTGTACCCTGCAGGTGCACACATATCAGGCATGGGGTTTGCTTTGCTGTGAGCAAGTGGAGAGCTGGAGCTACCTGGTTCAAAGCTGATAATGCTCTCTCATTATGGCAGAGGAGCAATTTTATTTGCTTCTGCCCTGGAACTGAAATGAAGCCCTCTTTTGATGTTCACACTTGATGCTGGGTACTCTGAAGAGCCACAGCCTTATCACCAGAAGCGTATGTGCAGAAAAAAAGGCCCTGCCCCCACCCCCCGCGAGGCCCCTCTGCCGAGCGAGCCCAGGGCACTGTCCCCTCCAAAGCAGCTGTGCTGCTCCTGCTGCTTCCTACAAACTCCCCTGGTGCTTTTGTGTGCCACAGGTCCTCGGGCTGACTTCACAGGGTGCAAACTTCTCTCACAGCAGCCTTTATTCTGCTTTTCTTTTTTGAAATCTCTCAGAGATGCGACTCAGATTCAAGTCTCCCTCTCTTCCAAAAGGCTGTTGGCTACTACTTTCTCTAGGAGGTGGTGTTTCTGGTGCTCTTGTCTCTTTGGGAACTCAAGGGTTTCTTGAGCAGAACGTGCCATCTCACAGGGGTAAGATGCTCTCTCCGAGGTGGGCAATCCCAGCCTGCAGCTCTGTCATCAAGCTCAGCAAAACCACCCATTTGGGCCCAGGAGACACGGCAGGTTAGACACGGGCACACACGGGTGCACTTCTCTGAAACTAGCCACGGAGGAGACACAAGGTTGCTGTAAGGAGGACAGATGGTCCCTCATGTAACAGAGCTAACCCCTGGGCTTTCAAAAAACAGGTTCCCACCAGCAGAGTGTGTTTATTCTAAGCAGACCTTTTGTATCAGGGGCTATGGCATTTCTGGTGTCTTGAAAGAAGTCCTAGAGCTCCACTTAGGCTCCTGACAAGCACGAACCCCGGGCCTCCTTTCTGTCCCACCGATGGGTCATTGTCCTAACACCACATGCCCCTACAGCCACACCAGAGTGTGGGCACAGGCATGGCATGAATGCCTGCAGCTCCTCGCTGCCTTGTGAGTGAGGCAGGCCTGGGAGCAATCAGCTGTTTAAGGTGGTGAGGAGTCTGGGGTGACTGAACCCCAGCACCACCTTCCAGCTGCACCCACAGTGTGGATCTCTACAAACGTGCAGATGGCAAGATGGCACGGTGAGCTCGGCTGCCCTGTGCCATGGGTGCTTCACACAGACAGAGCCTTGGGACAGTCACCACAGCCAGACAGCCCAGAGACCACCTGAGGCAGCAGCTGAAGCCACGGCCACTCAGATACACTCCTCATGGCTCCTACAGCTTCTGCAAGACCCCAACCAGTTCTCATGGTGGTTCCCCTTGGCAGGTTTCCACTGCCAGGAGCTTTTCCCTGCTTCACCAAAGCCCTGCTCAGCTCCTGCAAACTCCCACGTGATTTCAGGAACCAAACCTCCTGAAGGGGAGCAGAGAAGGTTAGCTCCTCCTTAGCTCCATAAGAGGGAGCTTGGAAGTCTCCTCTGTGTGACACCAGGGAGCCCATAAAAGAGTGGGTTTAAGGACAGGAGTACAAAAGAGGGTCACTCACAGCTGCAGGATGAATCTCCCATGGGTTGTCTGAAATTAATCCTTTAGGTATGGCACCTCTCCACCCCAGGAAAGGAGTCACTCACTCACTTGCACATGACTGTCAGTGGTGACAAGAGATTAGGAAGGAAGAGAGCTATCACAGCAACAAGCTGTTTGTGTGACATACCCCAGCACAGATGCAGGCAAGGCAAAACAGCACTGTGATTGTCTGGACAGGTCAGAGGATCATCACGAGTCTGGAGGGGCAGTTTTCAGGGCAATTAGAGAGTTATCTCTGCAACCCCCGTGCCCTGTTCTGTGCCATACAGATGGTGGCAGCTCCCACAGCTGGTCACAGAACTTCCCCAGGGAGCTCAGGGACAAGGGCAGGCACAGGGCATTGGGACCAGCATCACAATGGTCCATGAGACCCTGTCCCACACCAGGCAGGGTGCTCTGCAAGGGATGCTGGAGCACCAGGGACCTGCCAAGGACACACTAGCCCAAGGAATGGATTGGACAACAGTGCATGTCAAAATGGTTGCAGCAGCTCAGGCAGCTTTTTCTACAGGTGTCTGATAGTCCCCAAGACAAGGTGACCATCTCTGGTGGTCCTGTTCCCACCCACTGCAGCCTGGGATGCTGGCACAGCCCATGGCCAGGGTGCTGAGGCAGGGCCAGGAGAGTTGGTTTCATAAGGCATGGGATGTGCCTTCATTCCAGCCTCACCCAAATCCTCTGGGAGGCTGTGTCCTTTATAATCAAGAGGCAAGATCAAGCCCTAGGACCTGGGTCTTACCTGTGTGTTACAGGAGGGCTATTGAGCCCAGATGGCCGGCTGCTTTCCAAAATCCTATTGCACAGAAAAGCCATTCAGCCCATCTGCTTGGGATGTTTGAGCATTCCCTCAGCATCTTAGGAGACTTTCTTCATCACTAGGTGGGTAATGAGGAGAGAATCTGCCCACCTTTCCCCGACCCTGTGCCTGCCTTGCACACAATATGCTCAGGGAACCAAAATTATATTTCCACTTTTTACTTGTTTGTTCTGGACACGTACACCCAGCAATTATGGCACACAGGAAAACAGCAATAAGAAATATAGACAGCAAACCTACTATCTACTTTTTTAACAGCAGGGTTGTCTTTTAAGCTGGATATTACAAGGCTTAGTCACTACCTTATTTTAAAAGGTAAAGAGAGTGGAGGAGCCCCAGTGATTCATCTCGTTGGCCAGCAGAAAGCTGTGCTGCCCCTTCTGCCTCCTCTGCTCCAGCTGCTCCAGCTGCTGGGTCCCTGTGGGCACGATGCTGCTAATGCTCCCTCTGCCAGGGCCATCTGAGCTCAGCGAAATGCCAGCGCATAGGAAAAGTGCCAAGTGCCTCTGGAGGAGGGCAGAGGAGAGGGTGTGTTTGTGTGCACCAAGGCATACTTGTGTAACGACCAGAGACTTGCTTCTGTGGCAAAACAGGCAACGAGCTGGGTATCCAGCTCCAGTCCAGAGACCAGATGCCCGGGCATGTGGCTTTCACAGAACCAGTCTCTCACCACTCAGCCAAAGGCAGAGACTGGAAGAAGGCAAAGCCCTATTTGCAGGCCCACACCTGCCCTTGTCCCCATACCCCAGGGCAAGGGGCTTTCTCCAGGCTCACACAGGAGCTAGTGGCAGAAAAGATTCAGATTTACAGAGTCCACCATAGTACTTCGCACAAAGAGGGGTTTAAGCTAAAATCTTCCTTTGCAGTTCTCCTATACTGATGAAAAGACAGGACACTGCACAGGCTTTGTTGGATCAAAGATGCTTTGAAAGGGAGAGAAGAATCTATGACCCCTTCCCTCCTCTGCCCAAGGCCAAGGATCATGCCAGGCTGGGAAAGGAGCTTTTAGCACACGAAGCGCGTCTGCGGGCATGGGAGGAACAAGTGATAGCATCAGCTGAGATAAGAGGAGAGGAGCCTTTTTCCTAGCAGCCCGAGGTCAGGAGAAGAGGCTGCTGAGCAAACCCCAGCTCCAAAGCACCACAACTGACACACGGTGGATTCTCTAGGAATAAAGACACACACCCCTCTCCCAGCACTGCGCTGCTTTCCAGCATCCTTTCTGGAGCAGTGCCGAGGTGGCTCCAGTCCTCCCCAGCAGCAGGGCTGTGCTGGGGCTGCTCCATCTGCATCCATGGCCCAAATGCACACTACCAACCCCCCATGGAGACCAGTACAGCCCAGCCGTGGTGGCATGGCCTCCTCTGATAGATACACCAGTGTGACCTCCCGCAGGAAGAGGCACTTCATCTCTGCCTCTTCCCAAACCATGAGGAGTAACTATGACCCAAGGCAGCTGGGTTTTAGCATCCTGAAAAGGCTCTGTGCTCAGAGAAGCAGGCTGAGAGCAGCGTTAGGAGCTGCTGCTGCTGAAAAAGCTGCAGAAAGGAAGGTAAATTTAGGTCCATGCCAAGTACTTCCATCTGAAAGATTTATTGCTCTGCCTGGTCGCTGTGCCCGCAGAGAGAAAAGAGACATTATCGCTAGAGAGATGACTGCCCACTTTAAGCATAAACTATACCCAGCTCATCCTTTCTGTTGCTTGTCAGAAAAATAAAAAATAAATCAGAAAAAGATTTAGCTGTCAAATACACCTGCTGAGGCAATTTTTTCTTCACCTGATTTGGCTGCACAGTCTTGGATGTAAAACCAGGCAGGATGAGCTCTCTGCACATGCCCTTGGTGGCTGCTGCTGTCAATGAAGTTTTGACCTTACTGACCAATTTCAGCCAAATGTGGCAGTGAGGCAAAGGTGACCCAGCTAACCAGGTTTGTACAAATTCAGTAAAAACAGGACCCTGGGCAATGTGGGATGCCCCCTGCACTGGTGGATGCTGCACAAAAAGCTGCTGTCAACGGTACGTCAGGACACCCAGGTGAGTGTGAACCCCCAGTACAGGTGTAACGTGGTGGAGGAGGCTGTGATGACCCACACGCTCATGGAAAAGGCCTGGTTTTCCCCAATAAACATGCTGACAACTGCAGATCCCCGTGCATGCTGTGCCCCCAGCCTGTTTCAAGGCCAGGAGTTAAGCCAGCTTTGCAGGCACAGCCACGAAGATGCCAGGGAGCTGTCAGCTCAGCCGACAAGATAATAAACCAGCAGCATCACAAGAAGGGGCTGGGCTGGGCTGGGGCAGGCCGGCTGCTCTCACAGCAGCACGGCATCCCCCCAGCTTTGTGCTAAGCCCCAACCACCACGGCCCACAAGCAGCCATATGCCTGAAGTGCAGCAGCAGACAGAGCATCTGCTGCCGTGTTGGATGGCTTGTCAAGGGCATGGGGCACGGGTCCAACAGGAGCAGTTCTATTTCCCAGTCTGGAGAGGTTTTTCTCCATTTGGAAGAGGACTATCAGCCTTTTCTGACCTTCTTCCAAGGGACAGATGTTTTTGCTCTGTCGTTCACTCACTGCTAAGGCTTCAGGCAATAGCTACCACTATTTCTTTTAGGTTTTGGATTCGGTTCCACAGCAGCGGTCCCTGGCTGAGTTGGCCTGTTTAATTAGTTATTAAAATGGAAACACTTTTTTTTCAGCACATCTCCTACCATTCTGGAACAGGTCCACTAATAGTAGACACAACTCAGACAAGCATCTATTACTCTGCCTCGAATAGACTAAATCGTTTTGGCAAGTCAACCTTTCTCCTTTGGATTTGCCAGGCATCCGGCTCCCGCTCGTGTTTGATTTTGGGAGGGTGCGGCTGCCAAAGGCAGAGCAGGGGGTCAGGCAGAGTCCCCTGTCACCCCAGCAGCAGCATTCCCACCTGGCGTCACAAGTGGACGTAGGGCTGCTCCAGCTCTGTGGGGAGATGGTTGTCTCTGAACGCCCAATGGAGTGCCAGAGGTGTCTCGTGGCAGGATTTCCTGTTTACATTGCCCTACGCCTCCTTATTAGCATCACACCTCTGCTAAACCTGCATCCTCACACTGCAGCTCCCTCCGGGGAGTGGGGCGGGAGGGGTGGTTTGGGCAGGTGAGTCAGGAAGGTGCTGGGGGTGATGGCTCCAGGCTGGATGAGGAAAGAAGAGGAAGCGTGTGGGAGCAGTGACACCACACTGTACGGGGACAGCCCCCCGTGTGCCTCCTCTCCTCCTAATAAACCCACTATTTGCTCTCCAGAAGTGTCCCCGGTGGAGATGAGAGCCCACCATGCATTAATGGAGGGTTTGTTTTGGCACAGGGTGCCCAGGAGCCAGGCGCCAGCCAGGCAGGACAGGGGAGACCATGTCTGAGCTCCACCTCTGCTGTCAGCACTATCAGCTTGCTCTGCTTGCTAAGAGTCGTTCTGACTGTCGCTATCTTAATGGAGTGATGCCAGAGGCATGGACAGATACTGAAGGGTCCCAGGTTGCTTTCCTCAGCTGCTTTTTGTCCTTTCATGCATTTTTCCCTTCCAGCATTCTCCTCTCCCCAGGAGGAAGGTGGTGCAGCCTCTGCCCCATGTGCACAGCCCCAGCAGGGCCAGATTGCCCCAGTCCCCCCCCTACACCACTCCACTCTGACCCACATCAAATTAAGCAGCGGCTTATGAGTCAGCTGGGTACCGAGGAACCAGCTCGGGGGGGGTGTCACAGATGCTCCGAGGCAGCGTGAAAGAAGACAGAAAAAACAGAGAGAATATTTTGGTTTCCTGGCTTTGTGGAAGGCTGGTAATCAGCCTGGCCTTTGCACTAACTAGCGAGGTGTCTCTGTACAAAGTGACTCACACTCCACGTCCCCCTCTCAGGATGCATGGGGCAGTGCATCCCCCAGGCAGGGCTTTTAGCCCCCCTCCTTTAGAGGAAGAGTGATGATTTCTGAGTCTTCAACATCTAACACCATTCCCTTCCCTGGCAAGAGGTGTTTCCTGGGCCTGGGCTTTTCTCTTGGGAGATAAAAAGTGGAAGGACAAGGTTATGTTCCACCCTCAACTCTCTAGCTGGGTGGTAGCTGAAACCTGGGATATTAGGATTAGCTTTTCCAAGGACCTTGGGAAAAGCTGGAGATTTGCTGCTAAAAAAGGGAAAACAATCAAAAGAGATTTTGTTGTCAGATCTGAGGGTTCACTACTGCAAAGCAAATTAAGAAATGCCTCAGGGCTACACTGAGCACACATGATCTCCTGGTTTTAAGTATCTGCATGCGTGATGGGGCTAGGGATGATGACTCCAGCTCTGCCTTTGTGTGTGACCTGACACACCTTCCTGGAAGCCAAATTTGCCACTTATCTGATCTGAAGTAAGGCTGTGTCCCTGCTAACTGCATTAATTACCTTCTCTGTCAGAGGGGCAGAAGCCAGGGCACATCATCCACCACTGCCACAATCATCACCCATTGGAGGTGGCATCATTTCACAAGGTGACTGAACTGTGAACTGTGTTAAAGGGATGTTGGGGCTCAGGACCTGAAGAAATTGAACTTTTGGAGCTTCCTGTCATGCACACCCCCAAAGCTGCAAAGACATCTTGGCAAAAGGGGGCACCTAGCCCTCAGGGACATGGTGTCAGTGGGTGTGCACCTGTGTGGGTGCTGGGGTGAGCCCCCTGCCCAGCATGGAGCCAGAATGAGGCTGGGGCATGCAGCTGGTCCTGGGAGGGGGGAAGTGTCACTGGGCCTACACAGATGCCAGCACCATGTCCCAGGGCTGAGCGTTGCCTCTGGCCTGGCTGGGGTTGGAGGTGTCTGACCCTGACAGGTTTGGGTTGTGCCTCCTCTGGGTACTGCTCTTGGCCCCAGGGTCCTCTCCTCTGAGCTATGCCAGCAAAAGCCACCCCCCAGCCCAAGCTGGGGCTAGATCTGCTGTTGTGGACAGTTAGGACCTACGGGGGACAACCTAGAGTGTCAGGGTGGTGGAGGGAAGGGAAGGCAGGCGGGGAGTCTGCACCCCAGCCCTGAGCAAGGCACCATTACAGCCCAGATTTACTCCAGCACATGGGGCGTGTGCTTTCCCAGCCGCCTTGGCAGCATGCAGGGATGGGGTCTGAGCCCTGCACTGGGTCACACCTCCTGTGGCACAAGGCACATATCTGGGCAGGGCAAGTCACAAGGGCTGAAGCAGGAGGACAACTCCTCATTCACTGTGAGCTTCCAG
>NW_008602260.1:8377-8643 GCF_000691845.1 Merops nubicus | reverse complement strand
CCGCCCGTTTCCCGCGGGGCGGGCCTGGAGCCTCACCAGTCCAGCTAAGCCATGGCAGCAGTGCCAGAGCTTCCCGTGCTGGAGGTGGCTGCAGGCAGCTCCACAGATGGATAGATGGATGGCTGCTGCACTGTGGAGCCAACCATGAGGTGCTTACCGACAAGCAGTCCTGAGAAGAGCCTCTTCTGGCTCCCCGGGAAGGGGTTAAACTGCTGTGGCAGCAGAAAGAGCGCCAGCAGAGCCCCGTGGCTGTGCCATAAGGGGCA
>NW_008602260.1:0-8302 GCF_000691845.1 Merops nubicus | reverse complement strand
CCGCCAGCCACGGTGTCCCCAGTGCTCCTCCGTGCCCGGTCCCCGCTGGGGGGCTGGCGGGGGAAGGTGCTGATGGGCAGCCATGCTGAGGTGTCTGGAGCTGGGCCCTGCTGCTGGGCCTGCCCACCCCCGCCTGGTGGGGCGGCAGGGCATGCAGGGACGGCTGCGCTCTTGGCGCCAGGGGCTCTGTGTTGCTCTGCCTCCGGGCTCACCACGGCACTGTTTTGAATGGCTTACGTTTATCTTCTCAAACTGAAGCCCTGGCAGAACAAAGCAAGGTCCCGTTGGCCTGTTTCACCGCTGGGGAAGAGGAACGGCGTCCACCACGAGTTGTGGACCACTGAGTCATCACACTGCAGGCACGGCAGTGCACCTGCTGGGCCACCAAGGCTTTCCACCTCAGTGGAAAAAGCTATTTTTTAGCCTTTCATTTCAGGAAAGAAAGTGTGCATGGGGAGGATACCAAGCCTCCCTGTTACACCCTCACCACCACTTTTGCTGCACGGCAAAGGGCTGCCAGGGAACCACTGTCTCACTCTTCCTCACGCCTCTGGCCTCACCTGCCTCTCCAGGGAAGGGTTTCCTGCAGTCAGGAGGACAGCCAGGCTGCTTCTGCTTTTGGGAGTGGGTTTCAGGGGTGCTTGGTGTGAGAACTGCTCACAGCTGCTCCCTGGGAAAGGGGCGATGGCAGTGACAGCAGTGAGCCTCAGCTGCTTCCCCTTTCAGCCACTGCTCAGATCTGGGGCAGGAAAATCGCCCTCAGCTTCATTTCTCATTTCGATCCTCATTTTCTTATACTGAGATGTTTATGATGAGTTCTCTCACAGCAGCAATTAAAAAAAATCACCACACCAGGTGAACCGAACCCAGGCTGGGGCTGGGGGACGTGCAGGTACCAGCCACCCCCACCGCTGGGTGTGCAGCCAGCTGGGCCACCTTGCACATTCACTGCACGCTTGCGTGCCCAAGGCAGGGCTGGCAGTGGCCTGTGGTCGCCTCCCACTGTTACCTCTCCAGTGTCTCATGGACTAGCCAAAGCAAAGATCATGGGAGATAAAACTATAGAACCTTACAGCTGCTGACGTGTCTGGCACAGGACATCCAGAGCACCCACAAGCTGCTCATAAACCCTGAATGCACCTTTTGTACATCTCGGGCTAGATGAGGTGGGTTCCCACAGCTCCCACTCCCCAGATATGTCTGTTGGCATCTCTCAAACCCTGCAATTGGAGGTCAGTTGCCCAAATACCTCTGTCACCCTAACATGGGTAATTACCACTACGGCTGGGCTCAGTC
Organism: Merops nubicus; assembly: GCF_000691845.1. NCBI lineage: Eukaryota > Metazoa > Chordata > Aves > Coraciiformes > Meropidae > Merops > Merops nubicus. The sequence goes on along the minus strand of NW_008602260.1, from coordinate 7,006 downwards.
CAGCCCTGGTGCTGTCTCAATCAAGTAAAGAACATCTACCAGTTTACTCATTCATCCAGAGGGTGAATTTATGGCGAGGCTCTGCAGTGCACTGGGTTAACCCAGGTCAGCTGGGTGCAGGGTCACTCGGAGGGACACGCTGGCACCGGAGCAGGGAAGGAGGTCTGCCTGTCACTGCCTGCACCCTGCACAGCCCCATCAGTGACTCCTCATGAGGATCCCTCCCAGTGGGTTAAGGTATTGCTGCACTGAAGCTTTGAGCATTGATTTGGTAAGAGGAGGCTGTGTCTCACAGGAGGTGTGTCTTAGGTAAGCACTGAAGGAGTTGCTAAGGGTACTGTTTACTGTCAGGGCAGGGCAGGACTGTACCCAGCCTCCCTCTCTGCAGGACACCAACGTTGCCAAAAAGGTGTTGCAGGAATATCAAAAACTGTTCCCTGCATAAGCTGAGAACTAATAACACTTGGGAAAGGGAAGGAGAGGGGATTTTGTCCTCATAAAAAGGGGTGGGGTTGTTTCTAGGGGCAGCGTGAAGCTCCAGGCAATGTTTCATCCATGACTGCAGAGCTGAGTCTGCAGGAGAGGCTGGCTGCACCACCAGAAAACGGTCTGCTAGGAGCACCCTGAGTGACAGGGGCTCCTGGGTCCTGATCCAGCAGTAGGTAGGTAGCAACATGATTTTCTTTAATTTCCACTCACCTGTAACCACTACAAATTCTGTATTTATCCTACATATATTTCTACCCACACAGTGCCCCTCTCCACCCAGGCTCATATCAGAGTCCCCATCCAGGCAACCACTAACAGGCTCTGGTAGACAAGGTCTGCTGTCTTTCAGCAGCAGTTTACCCTAATGGGTAAATTTCTAAAAGGCTACATCCCAATGACCTGTTTGCACCTTTTATACCAAGTGCAGGAGGACTCCTGTCACCCGGCTGGAAGGTGTCATTACACAGTGGATAATTCTCTGTTAAATTGGTGGTTTGCTGAGATGTACAGCAGAAACACCATCATGGAAGAGCTGGAGATGAGGAGGATGCCGCAGTGTTTCTCCTTGGTTTGTGAGGACTAATGAAGGTCAGACAGTGAGGGTTATCTGCAGTCATTCCCTCATAGCAGCCATGCTTTTGAAGAACATTTTGAAGCAATAGTTCTCTCTCTAAGTGGGGCTTGTTTGCAGTTTTTGCAGTTTAAGACCTGAGGGAATGCTGGGTCTAGATGGTGCTGTGCAAACAGAAAATATAAAGTAATCAAAGCACTCAGAAAAACTGGTAAGTCAGCATTTTAAACCACTAGTCTCACCCTTCAGAACATGTTTCTACCAGCATGGTATATGGTATAACAAAGAGCTGGTCTAAGGTACACAAATGCAATGTATTATCACTCTTGCTTAGCTGTACTTCAGCAGCATCCCAATAAAGTTTCTTGGGCAGCTTTCATTTAACCTGTGCTTTAGGAAAATTAATTATATGTCACATACTGAGATCATCTGGGACCTCTGCTCCCATCCAAAACAGGAGAGATGATACTTTGGGAACGGGTCCCGTAGGATGCTTGTCTGCATGATGCAGTGGGGAAGGAAAGAAGGCGACTGGAAGGAGAAGAGGGACAGGCTTGCTGAAGTGATGTTTCTAAGCAGTGCACCAGCCCATCAACCCAGTGACCAGCAAGCAGTGCGAGGGGTGTATCATTTCCAGGAGGGCTAGACATATACAGCTGCACCAAAACAAACCCTGCACGCTAAAATATCCTGTCCTGAGCATTCCAGATGAGAGGGGCAGACTGGCCCCAGCTCCCCCACTGCACAGCCAAGAAAGGGGAGCCCCTCCTGTGCCTGCAAGGGGACAGAGGGGGCAGCATCACTGATGGCTGCAGATTGCTGACACTATGCCAGCATCGCAGGAGCACCTGTGAAGAAATCAATCATTCTAAAGCCTGTGCAGGGATTACCTGGGTGCACACAACCAAGCCACATGCTGGAGGTGGATGGTGAAGGCAGAGAGGGAGGAAGCAAGAGAGGCAATGGTGACAGATGCAGACCCAGGACTTGTGCAGGAGAGGATGCTGGCCTGGAGCTGGGGCCTGGGGTGACCATCACTGCTGGCCATGCTCAGCAGCACTGCTCTGGGAGGTTTGCTTCTCCCCTCCTGCTGCCTCCCATCTCCCAAAAACCTCACCTCAACCCTGCAAACAAACCCGTGTGTCACGGTGCAGTTGCAAACTGTCAATCCGTGTCAGCTCGAGGTGGGTGGGAATGAAGGTTCCACTGACATCTAGCATTATTCTCATTTTTGACAGTCTGACTAATCTAGTGTCTTCCTATGTTCTGTCCTTTGGATTTGGTTTTCATCACTATTACTACAATTACATTTATGCATGTTTCTGTTTGATTCAACATCAGATAGTAAATACCCACATGCAGTAGTCACAGCAAGAAGAAAGAGATCCAGGGATTTGCTCTCCAGTCTCTCGCTAGGCCTGGAGCAAGCAGCATTCAGCTGAGGACCTTCACTTTAGAGGAATGCGTGAAATCTGGAAATGAAAAATCAGAGAATTGCCTCTGGGCAAAGCCAGAAAAAAAACCTGTTTGCTTCCCAGCTCCACCGTCCTTTAGGTCTCTACAGCAATCAGGCATCTTCCTCTCTTTACTCACCTGCTGATTGCTGCCTAACAGTTGTGTTAACATGTGAGGCATGAATATTGTCTAGAATATTTATTTATACAACCTCTTAGGCATTTTAGGATGCTTAAAATTATCTTCAGATGCAGTAAGATGCGTGAGCACCATCATCAGCAATGTTCACTACGGCACCTACAGCATCACCTGACCACAGCCTAGATTTCTCTTTTTGGGCAAGTTATAATTCTGCATTCTGGATAATAGATCCAGCGTGTTTCAGATGGTGGCACCTAGATTCAGGAAGTTCCTTGTACCTGTCAGCTGTGCTGCAACACCTCCCTCTGGTCACGTCGCCAGGTCAGTTGAATTGGAAATATCTTCTGGTGCAATCAGACAGGCCAAGGGCACACACACAGATCGGTGCCACCGGGCTTCAGCGGGTGGCTATGGCACAGCTTTTGGTGCTGAGTGCCCACCTCTGACATATCCAGAGCAGCAGGGAGAGGAGGAGGAAGGGCACGAGGGTGGAAAAGCCAAAGCCCTCTCCATGGTGCAAACGGGCCGTGTGAGAGCCCCTGGTCCCAGGGAGCACACCCACCCCTCACCTCTGCAGTCACCTCCACGGCCATGGGCACCATGAGCTGTGCCGTGTGGGACAGGGGGGCAGGGGGAACGAGGGGGGGCACAGAAGTGACTAAAGATGGGGCAGGCGTCTCATCGTGATAGCTGCTGGGGCAGAAGTCGTTCTGGGAAATGGTGCACACCCCCAAGCTGTCCCAGCCTCAGCAGCCAGGGCCCTTAGCACTGCTTCATTTTTCTGGTTCATGTTTCTGCAAACCAGTGAGATGGCAGAACTAGACCTGAAGACCTCAGCTCACCTTTTTAAGCACTCGCAAGCGGGGTCTCCCAGCTGGGCCAGGGCATGGCATGGCTGTCACCATCAGGAGGCACCACAGGAGAAGGAGGGTTTGGGGGAACCTGGCAGCCTGTGGAAGGATAGAACAGGTCTGGCCAATGAGCACAACCTGGCTTCGCTTGGCACAATTTCAGCTCTTCCAGAACCAGTCTCTGGAGGAGACATGTCTTGCTCTGCTCTGTGACTGGAGACATGACTTCCCTGCTGCCCCAGAGCAGGGGCTTCACAAGGGGAGAGTCTCCAGACCTGGGATCCACAGGAGCTATTTTGGTCAGTCAAAGCAGGGCCTCAGTATACTCTCATCCTGGGGCAGGTTCCTCCCCCAGCTGCTGCCCCAGCACATCCAGGGGCTGTTTTGTCTCCCAGGACCTTCAGGCATTTCCTCAGGGTTTGACCCAGTCAAGCACTTAACACACATACTAAATCTGAAGCACTTCCACAGACTTACTCAAGCCCTGGAGTGCCTGACCAGGGCCTGTTTGCATATGACAAGTGCAGCTTTCTTCCGTGGCTGTCACAGGAAGGGCATCATTTTGCATCACGTACTATTTAACCATCAATTTGTAGCACAGCAGGAAGAGCCAAAGAGGGTCATCTCGTGCCAGCTGCTTCTAGGAGGAATTTGAACCAAAGGTGCCCATTCTGGACAGCTGTGGTGGCTCAGGGGCAAGGTGAAGCTGCTTGGCTCTGTGCTGCAGTGTGCAGCTGCTGCTGCAGGGCTCGGAGGGGAACACTGCTGACCACCCATGTGCACGTGCAGGCAGCAAATACAGGAATTTGCCTACGAGAAAATATGCACAGACATTAAACCCAGGAGCTTTTCATCACCCCGGTCCGACCAGTCCCAGCCTGACTAACAGGAGGCCAAGCCTATATTTACTGCAATTTATATAAATCAAGAGAGATCCCATGAGAGACAGCCAACCAACCTAATTGCTCTAGGGACAAATTCCTTCTGACACATACATCTGATAACATCAATTACCTCCCAAACAGACTGATTCAAATTCTGTGGGTGTTTTCAGAGGTGATAAACACTATGGGAGGAGGTTAGGCCTGAGGCTGAAAACGCACTGGCAAAGGCATGGACCTGTGAAGAACAACACCTATCAGAGACCGCAGACTCATGGACAACAGAGACCCCAGGATGGCCTGTTCTCTTCTCCCCAAACACAACAGGCTAAAAAAAACCTCCCAGCATCTTACAACAAACTATAGACCTCTAGTGAAAAAAAAAATTCAAAGCTAGGCTGTGCTAAAGCACACCTCTGTGTCAAACCCTCCTGCAATAGCAGGGAATATGTTGAATAAAAACTGCTCAGTGCTGTGTGGAGCCCTTCCCTCAACAGCCCTCTTCAACAAATCCATTCAGGTGCTTGGCACTCAGGTGGGTCCCCTTGGTTCCCAGGTCAGCAGGAGGCCACACCATGCCAGAGGAGAAGTGGATGACACTATGTCCATTACTGTTCATCGCTGTTGACAGAGCAAACCTCCCTGCTGCCAGACCCACCCCTCTGCACCCTCACATGCCACCCAGGAGTGGTGGTACCTGGAGGAGCTCTGCAAACTGCAGGAGAAGCTGGTCCAGGTGAGCTCAGCCAACTAGAGCAGCATGTCTTAGCTCCCTATGGCCTCAGGAGACCTTGTGCTCTTGCTGCTCAAGTCCACACTGCTGCTGCAGCTTACCCCATGGGATGCAGCTCTGGTAGCTGTGCAGTGCAGGCACCTCTCCATCTGATGGCAGCCACCTCGACCTCCTCCCTGCACCAGGGAGAGCATCCCCATGGCCACGGGCAGAGGGTGGCTTGTGTCCAGCCCGCGGGGAGGTGGCCTAGCCTCTCAGAGCTGGCCTAAGCCCGGGGACCTGCTCTGTGCCCCACAGCCATTAGGTGCAATTGTGGTTTTTCTGTGGCTTTCCAGTTCAAGGGGTCTGAAATAATAAAAGGGTCGCACTACAGCCTGACAGAGTGGTGCCTTCTCGTAGCAATGGGTACCAATGGTGAGTTTGGGCATGCCACCAAAGGGCTTTGAGAGGGCACCCAAGGGCAGAAGGGCTGCAGGAGTGCAGCACTGAAGGACCATCAGGCCTGACGTGGCATAGCTAGGTGTGGGCTGTCTGCAGCAGGCCCAGGAGGCAAATTTCCTGTCAACTGGGGCAACCAGGATATTATCCCTTACTTAGGGTTGTATTTTAGTGCTTAGTGCAACTTCCAGGCTCTGTGAACCTTTGCAGCTGCTGTGCCACCCCAGTGAGCATCTCATTCCTGGGAGGAAAAAGGAGGTGTGAAAGAGGAGGAGTTGCTGGGGAGGAGTTCAGAGAAACTAATTGCAAAGTAAGAAAGAATGAGGCAGGATGAAAGTGAAAAGTAAATAAAGTCACTGGAAAGCAGTAACTGCATGAGCCTTAAAGCAATCTTGTACCTCCTGGAAAGAAAGAGGACAGGGTTGCTCTTAGATCAGAAAGGAAGCCCGAGACCTACAAAAGCTTTTCCGTGTCTGTAAGAAGGAGATGCCAAAGTGAAATACATCACCACCCCCACCCCTACACTCGGAAATGCTGCAGAAAATCACTTCACCGTGAGGAGCAGCTGTAACTGAAGACAGACAGACTTCAGCTGGGAGGTACCTACTGCCTCCAGTTTTTCCTAGGAGCTGAAGATCCCAAGGTCAGCTGCAGGTGCAACACAGGAACAGAGGGAGAGGCATATGAAGCTAATTGGTCCTGATTCTAAAGAACTAAAAATAAATCCTGGGGGAAGACCTCAGAAAGCTGCAGGTCTCCAGGGAACGCTGACTCAGGCAGAAGCAGCATGATGCAGATGAACAGGGAGGCAAGACTGTCCTGAGCAGAAATCTCATTACAGCTACTTAGCTATTCCTGCTAACCTGCCTCCTGTTTACTGCCCTGAGGGCTTAAGCAAAGAGCATTACCAATGAAATTAAGAAAGTAGAAAAGTGGGCTGAATGTCTGAAAAAAATCTCCCTGACACAGCAGGATGAGCCAACTGTGGCCTCAAAGATCTTAGCTGGCTGAGATGGAGCAAGAGCAGGCACCATCCTGCAGCAGCAGCCCACCCTCCTCCAGCCCCAACCAAAATGTCCCGGGGATGCTTCCCTCCCTGCTGGGCACCTCCAGGCTCTGCTTGGTCCCCAGCGGATGGGGGAGCAGGGGTGCACAGCTCCCCCAGAGCATCCTGTGGCCAGGGACGTTCCCCCCGGCTGGGTTACATCGCTTGCTGCTCACCCTTGCTGGGGTGGGAGGCAGCCCACACAACTGGGCTCGGGGTGGGGGTTCCATGGGGAAGGAGGAACACCTCTCTGCTCTGCGTCCCACCGCCCGGCAGAGGATGTGCAGCAGCTCGCCAGCCCCTGAGCAAAGCAGGGAGCCTGGAGCACTTTTATCTCCTGCTGCTCCCAGCGCCTCCAAAGCCACCGAGGCTCCCGCGGGAGCGGCCACACCGTGGCAGGGG
>NW_008602259.1:0-383 GCF_000691845.1 Merops nubicus | reverse complement strand
GAGGGAATGCTGAAGGATGTATTTAATTCTATCTCTTCATAAGGTGAAGGCCTAATGTTATAGCACAGTTGGCAAGGGGTGGTAATGTTGGAGTTAGTATGGTTAAGGGTTTGATAAGTTGCTATTATTATTTTCCATAAGGAATCCTCCTTCACTTCATTTGTTATCTTTGGGTTGAATCCCTGTAAGAGTCGGTCAGAAGAGGAATATTGTCTCAACCTTGTCATCAGAGACTAGGACAATCACGTACCCTGAAACTTTGGGTAACATCTTGACAAGAGTCTGCAGCGGCCTGCCTGAAGGGAGCTGCCAATCCCTGGAATGGAATGCAGTTCCTATGGATACATGGGTGCAGACACCGGGGCGGAGCCAGGACTGCATGG
>NW_008602258.1:27301-42396 GCF_000691845.1 Merops nubicus | reverse complement strand
TTACGAGGACAAGAGCAACGACTTCGTCTGGTGAGCGCGATATGTCGGGATAGCGGCGCTCCGAGGAGGGAACCGGGGCGCCGCCATGCCGGCGGGGAGCCCGGGGGGGTAAAGCACCGGTGGGAGGGCGGAGCAGCCCGGCAGCGGCACCTCGGGGGCTCTCTGAGGACGGAGAGGCGGCGTTCGGCTAGTAGCCCTCCAGGCGTTGTGCCTGTGGGGGTTTCCCCCGTCCTGTGGCTCTCTGTTTGTTTTTGGGCCCTGTGTAGCAGCACTGCTTTCACCCCTTCTGTTTTTAAGCAAAATAAAGTTATTCCTAGCAGGTTCCTCCTTGGCTAAGCGCTAGACCAGACTGACGTATCGGAAAGGAGGACCCACAACGCGAGGTGTTTCCTCATTATGTGTTGACATTGCAAGCAGATGTCCTGTTTGCCTGGTGCTGTAGCCCCGTCAGGGGCCTTCAGTGGGTGAGGTGACCTCTCTGGAACCCTCATACTGCTCTGACCCCTGGATGAAGGGCCAGCAGAGGATTTTGTACTTCTCTGGATGGGGATCGAAGGAGCCTCATGGTTGTTGACAGATCCAGTGAAGCTGACATGAGTTTGTCTCCTGCACTGGGAATAGTTGGCTAGTTTGGAACAGGTGTAAGGTTTGTGTCAGTCTATGACTAAACGAGTGGGAAATATCACCAAAGATTTTTCTTGAAGCTATTCAGGTGCTGTCCTCATGTTCATCCAAAACTGCAGCTCGTATCTGGAAATAACCTTTCAGCAAAAGTGGTGGACCAAGGCTGTCTGCAGTGTGTGGTTTGGGAACTGTTGGTAATCTGCAGTTTTAACGACAGCCCATTGCTAATGGGTTTCAAAACCTCTATCATAAGGAGTAGGTTTGACTTTTGTAGCTGGTTGGATGTCCTAAAATGTGAGAACAGAAAGTAAGGGTAAGGATTTGCATCTGAGACAAACAGAAGAGAGGCTGGCAAGACACTTAAGTTGTAGCAAAGTTGTATATTGGAAAGAAATGGGGAAGAGAAAGAAATGGGGCACAGCTTCCAAGATGACTTTGTCTGACAGCTGTGACATGCAAGTGATGGTTGGATGTTTGGCATCTCTACAGGACAGGCATTGTCTCAGACAACCTGTAGGCTTGACTTTACAACTTTGCAAAACAGCTTTGCAAACTGTCTAGCAGAGTAGATGGGAAATATTCTTGCTGCTGAAATGAGAACCTGAAGCTGCAAAAGAGTTAGTGGCAGAAAAACTAGTAAGTGCTTCTTACTAGTAATAAGTAATAAGAAGAAATTAGCACTTACTACTGTGAGTAGTCATTTGCTCAATAGCAGAAGTGGGCTGAGAGCAGAACTGTAATCAGCTGATGTCCTGCTCTGGCTGAAGGCTCTAGGCCATGTTAGGGAGATTGAAGGGCACTCGGTGCAGGAGGTGGCTGCACTGCTGTTGGTTATGGGTGGATAACTCGATTGTGAGTGCCCCTGCCCCTGTGTTCCCTCTACACTTTCACATTGGCAGTAGTGGTCTGCAACCATTGCTCTCTGCCCCTTTTCAGTCAGCTGTCATTTCCCATTTTGTTGTCTGTTGTAGAAACAAGTTATGGGTGTAATTCCCCTTCAAACACACAAGTTTGTAGGCCAATTGAAGTATTTCAAGATGGTTCAAACTGCTGAGTTTCTTCTTTCTCTTTTTTTTTTTTGCTGCAGGTAAGCACTGTGCATGCTGCAATGAGAAGGTGTAATTAGCTTTTTTCCCCCATCATTGAGGGGTGCTGCTGGCTGAAGAAGTAAGGAATAAAATCAGATGAGTAGCAGTTGGGGCAAAATGTCTTTTCTTGTCCCCTTTTTGATACTTACAAGAGCCATGTTGGTCATACAGAAGCACAGATCAGAAGCTTTAAGAGCAGGCAATGATTATAGTTAACTTACCTGGGTTCTTCACTGCTGTGTATTTCTGTGGGCTAGAGGGCTTGTTTTACTTATTGACACTAACAACTCAAATTGTAGTATTCCTTCCTTTTTTTTTTTTTTGAGTTATCAGAAGTTAGTTTAGTGTTTCTGTGGTACAGAAATAAGCTCAACTGGGCAGCTCTGGAATCTTGAGCAATGCCCAAGAAGGTGGGGGATGTGGGGTGTGTGCAGGCTTAAATAATTGATTTAAACAAGCTTTGGATATCTCAGTGTGAGAAGCAGAAGTTTTCCATCTACCCCTTTTTACCTCATAAGGACACTTTCAGGGCGCTGTGAGCTGCAGGGAACATTAACATTTTTTCTGAACATGGGCTGTGAGTTGCTGTTAGGTACAGCTGTAAACTTGGTGGTAGATTTTTGTCTATTCTGGACAGAAGGTGGGAAAGAGTAAAGAAGCTTGGGTGAGTTTCAAACATCAAAGTGCAAGGGGAAAACACTGTAAATAGCATTAACATGTGCAGCCTCCCTGCCTGTTTTCTGCAAGTGCTCCCTCAGCAGTGTGAGGGCCAGGTTTTAATGTAAACGTTGGTCCATGTTGCTGGCCTAGGCTGTAAAGTGTTTAGCAAGTGTAGGTTCAGAAGTTTGCAAGTATGTACCATTTGTGGTATGTATCAGCCTCTGCCTGGAAATGTGTAACTGGTTACGAAAGAAAATAGTCCTGGCTTACTGGACAACTTTATTATGAAAGGGGAAACTTTTTTTGTTTCTTGGTGCAGGATATAGAATTTAAAGGTCTAGTTTTTGCTGTTCCTGTAGCCAGGCCTCTTTCCACTTGCCTGGAGAGCATCTGAAAGGGAATCCTCTAATCAGAGGATTTTCTCTTGTCCAGCAATTTAATTGCTTATGGTTTTTCCCAGGCCTTACATTAGCCCTCCCATTAGTGGTTGACCAAACCCCTCTAAAACCAATCACAGTCTGCTTTGCTCCCTGAACAGAGGGGATCTTACTGTCGGCTCTCCTCAGTGGCTGCTTTATTCCAGAGCTGATTTCTGAGCTCTGGCATACATGAGAACCTGGAGAGGGGATGGCACATGTAGAGAGGTACACCAAACAGACCTGGGGGTGGGAAGGGTCATGTCCTGCATTTACAGGTGAACGTGCAGGTTCATGGGTGTTTAAAAACTGTTCTTTCCTCAGGTGGCTAGTGCCACGCATGGGCTGAATGTGGTTGTTCAGATGTTTGTGATCTGGTAAACCCCTTTAGTAGGGAGTACTGGGAATTGACCCTGGAGGTCACAAACTGAAAACACAGCAAGCTGTTTCCATACCCTGTACAACTGTGCTTTTCTAATCTGCTGTTATATTGGTGCCTCATACTGAGCAGATAGTAATGGCAGGGATCTTTAACCTGGCCACCTTCCACGGGAAGCACAGAGCCTGCAGCAAGTCCTGCTCACTGCTTAGACCAGAGGGGAGGGAGAAACTGCAGTGGGTCTTGTTTGCTGCAGAGCAGCAGGAAAATTGAAATGTATTTGAATTTTATAGTGACCACTTAAGTGCCGGGTTTGGGTAGCAGCAGGGTAGCAGTGGCACTCTTGAGAGGTGCCTTGAGAACAGCCAGCAAAACTTAGAGGTATCAATTTCCTTACAATGATTTAAAAAGTGTTTGCAGTCTACCCCACAGGGAAAGAACAGTAAGTCCTTTGCAATGCTGGATAAAAAAATCTGTTCAGTAAACAAGGCATCAGCATCTAGGAAAGATTGGTGACATTTTTGTCTTGTTGAAGTGGTTTGCATCCTTTTTGCCTGACTCTGCTGCTGAAGACAAATGGAGAATAAGAGCTGTCTCATGTACAGAAGCCTTGACTTCACCATACCCATGCTTCTCAGGTTTGGTGTACTCTACAAGCTGCAGTATGTCTTGTCCCTATCACTCCACTACTTTCTTTACCTTCCCTGTGTTAGATTAACTTGAAACAACTGGTGCGTAGCCACTTTCATGTGTTACAGACAGCCTGGCTTCAGTAAGTATTAAAAGACATCAATCTTACTTCCACTTGTAAATCAGCAAGTGTTTCGGAGGAAATACTTCTTAATGGAAACTTCAGGCTCTGTTAATGATGACCCTGACACTGAATGGCTCTGTTGGCTGGATCTAATTGCTTTTTCTCAACTACTTTTGCTCTGTTGCTTCTCCAGTCAAACTGGTATGAAGAAGAATAAGTCTGGGAACAGTGGTCTTGGGTCATTGTCATGTTTGGAGGTAATCTTCCTATTTTAGCTCTAATTTAGGATGTCCTATTGTGGACAGAGGAGTTGTGGGTTGTTGGTTTTGTTGGAGGCAGGGCATTAGGAGTGTGCTGGAAAGAACACATCTGGCCCTGGGGGGAATAGCAGCTTTTAGCATGATACAGAGTGGGCCTATGTTACACAGCATGGCTAGAAGAAGGCGAAGTAGTTAAGCTGTTCATCACCACTGGCGAGAAAACAGCCTCTACTTGTGTAACCATAAGTCTTTGACTTCTGTTAGTTGGTGTTTAAAAAATACAAAGATGCACAATTATCCTCTTATTAATCCAACCTTGTTGGCTAAATTTGGTCATAATTTATTCTAACTAAACAGTGCCTTGAAACTAAGTAACTTGGAAGCAGTGACTGGAACACCCAAAGCTGGTGCTGGTCAAAACAAATGTGCAGAAAAGGGTCGCTCAGGGTGGAAGAGGGACAGATGCATGCCAATTATTTTGGAGACTTCTTTTTGAAATTACTTGATTGGTTCAGAGAATAGCATTCTAGTTTTATTTGTCTTTATCTTGTGTTTATACAGATGATTTGGTGGAATACTTCAGGCAATGTGGTTTTTATGTTAGGTTGAACGAATCTTCCAAGGCATCCATGGTTTCCAGTTTGGTGATTCAGAGGGTGATTGCATTCATCAGGGGCCACAACTTCAACTCTGTGGGCTTAAAGTAACTATTCATGGGTGGTTTCCTCCTATTAAGTGCCTAATGGGGTAACATGTTAGTATCATCTAAAATGGGTGATAGAAAGGGGGAATGACTTCTGTGGGGTGCTAACAAGGGGAGAAATTGGGGTGCTCCCCTCCCCTGCTCAACCAGGCATTACTTATTTTGGTCTGATCTGGGTTTTTGATCTTGGATTAAAAAAGATTTGTGCTTTTAAAAAGTTGCGAGCTGTTTATTAACAGCTCAATCTGTGGGTGCTGCCTTGTGGGCAGAAGGTGGGAGCAAGCTCTGAAGAAAACAAATACTGGTGAAAACATCTTGGGGCTGAGATTGATGTGGATTTGTGGGAGTGAAAGGAGATCATTTGGATCTCTGGAAGGGCTTGAAAGCCAGGTGAAGCTTGTGGCACAGCTTGTGTGTCATGTGCTGTCCCCAGCATCTCACAGGACAGCTGGACTGAGCTGCAGCTGAGTCTGTGTGACAGCCTGTCCTACCAGCTATCGGGGGCAGCAGCCGTAGGAGTCCCTGGAAGTTAAATGCAGCTCTCCTCTGCTTTTGTTTGTTTCGTTTGCCTTTCAAACATGTCACAGCTGCTTGATGATGAGACATTTCTTCCACTGCTTGTGTCACTGAATTCCCATCTCTTGTCTTGCTCTGGTTCCTGTGGATCACCCCTTGGTTGTACATCTCTCTTCTCTTCAGCTCCCTGCTTGGGCCTTGGTGGTCTGTCCCAGAGAACTGGCTACACTTTTGTCACTAGTCTTGGGAAAAACTAAAGCCCTTGTTCCTGTTCTCATTCTTCTGTCTTCCTTATGAACAGGCCCGTGGTCTACGTTTCCCATCTTCTCCTTTGACTCTGTAACATGTTCTTGACTGTTGGTTCCCTCTTTAGGTTGCACTGTACCTTCATTGTGCTCATCAGCAGTGTCAGCCCTGCTCTTCACCCCTGTGTCAGCACCTTCTGCTTATTAGTTCTTGTTCTCATGACATTACTGTTTGTGTTCTCCTTTACCTCTTTGCTTCATTGTTGGAAGCTATATATAGCCATTGGCTGGAAAAAAAAGGAGGATAAACTAATTTTGGTATAATTTATCAATACGTTAAGGCTGTTTGAGACTTAGTAGAGGTGATTATGGAATCCTAGAATGTGTTGGGTTGGAAGGAGCCTTAAAGGTCATCTAGTTCCAGCCCACCCTGCCACAGGCAGGGACATCTGCCACTAGAGCAGGCTGCTCAAAGTACCATCCAACCCGATATAATTTTAGTTTGTGTCTTTGCTACTTTCCATAACAAGCAAACAATGGAAAATAAAATGCTCCAGAGAACACTGGTGCATAACATGGACTGTACCACAGGGATGGGTCATGGGTCTTCCAGCCTCTGAAGGTCCCAGCCCAAAGGAGGTTCTTCTGCAGCCTTGCTTGTAGAAAGTACTCTGGGTGGCTTGCAACTGCTGAACGCTCTAGCAGTGAGCACACTTGGTTTCTGGTTGTAGCAGACTGCAGGATTGCTCTGAGTTCAAAGAACTCAAGTTGATTGCCCTTTGGATCTGTGTCCTGCCTGGTTGCTGTTGTATTTATGTCCTCTTTGATTTTACAAATGGAAGATATCACCTAAGCATGATTAAGTGGCTGCTTTGAATTAATAACACTTCGTTTTTTTAGCCTAAAAAGACTTCTTTGTGATTTTTGTTGTTGTTTGTTTGCAGCCCCATCTGTTTTGATATGATTGAAGAAGCCTACATGACAAAGTGTGGACACAGCTTTTGGTAAGTTTTTCCTTTGTATGACACAAAATGTCCATCTCTTACAGAGTGGAAGTAACTGCTGCTCCTGCTCTCAGTGGGGATTGGAATAAATGTTGGACCATGATGTGTACATTATGCTCTTACAGTGTCTGTTAACTAGAAAGAAATTGCCTACCTTTTACAAGTAGTAATTTGGTAGTATAAAGCACTTCCTCAAGCAGCAGATTCAGTTAACTTTCAGAAATGTTTGGACCTGCCATAGGTAAGATAACAGCTGATTTTGTGCTTCCTGTGGTAACACTTTATCCCTGTTATCTGTAACTTTTTTAGAAGTCCAAGATGAGGAGCATTCCTAAATTTTTAATTAGGAAGAACAGAGCTATGTTGCTGAATGATGTCTTGACCAGCAGCTGACATCCACCTATGTTGTTAGTGAGATGGTTAAGCCTGGTGCTTGTGCATCTTGTAGTTACAGTATATCAAATAGCTAACAGCTTCACAGAGACCACCTCTGAGGTCACTTGTGGTAACAACCACCAGGAGGTGGAGGAAAACGTGAGGAGTTGAAGGTGTTTTCCCTGCTCCATCAACCAAAATGTGTAATAGGTTTTTATGCTGCTTATGAAGTAGTTGGCTAATCTAGAAGAGTTGGTTCTGAATAATACAGTCTGTTAGCTCTGCCTGTGGAAGGGGAGCATGAATTTGAGATGAGTGTGTATCCACACTGCCACAATCCTCGGGGAAATGAGAGTGAAACACTTAAATACCTTTTCTAATTCTTGCCAAGAAACTTTGCTGTCTTTCTCCTGCAGAATACTCTTAATACTGGCACATTTTAGCTCCACTGTAGGATCTTGGCAATGCAGCTTTTAGCTGGCAACAGTGCACTTATCCAAGTTTTATCATATCTACCTTGCGCTTATATCTTGTTCGTTCGTGTTTGCTCACTTGTTTTGTTTCTTGTTTTTTATATTTTTAATCAGCTATAAATGTATTCACCAGAGCTTGGAGGACAATAACAGATGTCCCAAATGCAACTATGTTGTGGACAACATAGATCATCTTTATCCCAACTTCTTAGGTGAGCTCTAGGCTTACTTTTATGAGAAATATCTTAGTTGTTAAGGAAGGCAGTCACTTATAAATTTGTCCCATAAATAATTGGCTTCTGGATAATGAAAATAAAATCCAAAAATAAATTCCAAACATTAGCTCTTTGGTCAGCTGTGGATTTTATTAAAAGAAGTGGTGAGTAGTATAAATTAATACTGCACTGCCTCCAGCAGTTCTGCATGCTGAGTTACAGTAGTGAGAATGACTTGCTGCTATTTGTGTACTGAGAAGAGCAAAATGAAGATGTTTTTTCTGATGGTTAGAGATTTGAAACTCTTTATTTACTTCTGTTTTCTTGTACTGTTGTCAGTCTAATAATCAAGAACATGCCCTGTTTACAAAGCATGCACACTGAAGCAGGGAGGCTGAATTACACATTGTACTATTTTTGGTTACTGTATTGAGGTCTGTGTGATGGATGTGTGTGAAAATTTGATACAGAAAATATTCATATACCTTCCTTTAAGCAATATTAATTAATTGCCTCTTAAACAGAGGAAGAAAATATTTGATGTATGTTCCAGGGTTTGAGTCTTGTCAAAGGGGAAGAGCTTGTATATGTGTGAAGCATTGAGGTTACCTTTCTCTTTGCACCATTCACTAAACTGGTGTGGAATAAAACTGTAGCAAAAACATGTCTTTAAAAATTATCAGTGATTAAAGGAAGGTTGTTCTTCTATTCAGCTGTGCTTGGTTTCAGCCTGTTGTAAATCAGTTAATATTATCTACCTCATACTCTTCTGTGATACACCCCTGCCTTGGAGTTGAAAAATTTGTTGAAGACCCATAGGTGCATAGAAAAAGGAACTGAAGCAACTTGGGGAATGTGTAGGCTTGATATTTTGATGATTTTTAAAATCTTATATAGTTTACAAAAAAAATCAAGAAATGAGTTGGTGAGGAAAGAAGTGGAGACATAACCTACTGTTTTAATTACTGGTAAAGTGACTATGGAATTAATAACTAAAGAAAAAATACTGAGGTAGCATCTTTCGTAATTTTGTGACCTTTAAATCTACCTCTTCTCTGTGTTTTTTTTTTTTAGTCAATGAACTTATTCTTAAACAGAAGCAAAGATCTGAGGAGAAAAGGCTCAAATTGGACCATTCAGTGAGTAGCACCGTATGTTCCAACTTTCTTACTTTATATTTATTGAATGGTTTTGTACAGCAATTGTGTAGTTATGCGATGTCATTTAGAAGAAATTATACTGTTGAGATGATGCTTTAACGTGCTGTATGAGCAAATAATGGCAATATCAGGGGCACTAGATCCCATCAACCTTGTTAACTCTCATTCTTCCTGCCAGCGTTGTATATGCAGAGACAAGCTGTGTTAGCATAGCTACGTGTCATATGATGTATTGAATGTAACCGGGGAAACTACCTATGGAAGCACACTTGTTTAAAGGTAATAATTTTCATTCAGTGTTGGGAATTACAGCTACAACTACAGTAAGAGTAGTGGATGATTGGAGCTGCCACGGGCTTGTCTGGTGACTTGCGCGAAGCTGTTTTACAGGGGAATTGGAGGAAGGCTGATACCAACCACAAGAGGGAGAAGGATGTGTTTGAGTACGGTTGTGCTGGCTCTGATCCCACATAAAACTGCCTGGATATCTTCTGGGCTTGCTTCATGGCACAGAATCAGAGTGTGATCTGTGTTCTCAGTTTTATAACCCATGTACAGCAGTACAACTTCCATAGGGTGGTATATTTTAATACAGCTTTGCTCTTACAAGGCCTAAAGACCTTTCACCTGCTCCTGTTGTCCTGAGGATTTTTGATGTAAGGCTGTATTAGCTTTAACCTATTTGGCTTTTTGTGTGCTAAGATGCCTTTTTTTTTACTTTTTACTGACAAGAAGAGCAAACAGCCTGTAGGGAAGAATGGACTGCATCGTAGTATGCTCGCTCTGAGGAGTCCTCCTCAGCTCTAACAGGTTAAATGAGAATGTCACTGTGATGAACTCCATCTTCTTCCCTGCTTTGATATTTCCCAGGAAAATGTTCTAAGTGGAGTAGTGTGGGAGGTGGGAATAGAAAGAAGCTAATACTGCCTTCTTCCATTTGAATTTAGCATGAGGGCTTTACCTAGTACTTGGGGAAAAAATCAAAGTGTATTGCCACCTAACAGTATTTCAGATAGATGTAAACCAACAAAGCTTGGATAGACATGTTTTTCTTTTTTTTTTTTCCTAACAGAAGCATGTTTTCAGAAACTAGGCCACAAATCAGATAAAATTGTGACTGTGAAATTTATTGCTAGCAGCAGCAGTTATGCTCTCAAAGTGCAGATGTCTCCCAAATTATATAAACAGTTTCACAGTAGGACAACAAAGCTGTATCATGGACATGTGGGAGAATTGGGAATTGCGATTCCCAAAAATTGTTTTGAAATTTTTACAAAGGGATTAAATACTGCAGTGTTGCTTTCAATATCTTGCTGGATATTGCCCTAGATGGCTTGAACTCACTGTCTCCAACATCTCTTGTTCTCTTTCTAGAATGGCCATAGGTGGCAGATAATTCAAGATTTGTTGGGGACTGACCAAGACAATCTTGACCTGGCCAATGTCAATCTGATGCTGGAGCTGCTGGTGCAAAAGAAGAAGCAGTTGGAAGCAGTAAGACGTTTCTCTTATTTAAATGAACACCCTTGTCTAGTTAAATTTTTGTTTTCATGCTTTTATCTTCTTGAAGTAAGATTCCATTGCCAAATTAATTGCTTGGAACTTTCTTTTGCATTGTGGTGTTGAAATGCTGGTCATCTCACTGACCTTTGCAGCAAACTAACATTTCAGCTGTGACACCCAGAACATGCTTATAGTGTTGCTGCTGGCAGGATTGTGTAAACAAGCAGGAGAAATAGAAAAGGATGAGAGAAAGTGGCTGGAGGAACAGAGAAATGCATATGAAGATGTTTGCTAATTAATTGTTGCACAAATAAATACCAGATCTTTCTTGGTAATAAGCATGAAGTCCAAAATAACAGGTTAAGGAATAAACTTGATGAACATGTGATAAAGATCACACCTTTTACTGGAATTTACAGAACCTGAAACACTGTCACCCCTGAAGACCTTTTTAACATTTAATGCTGAAAGAAAAGTTCAGGTGCCTTTATTATGATGCTGGCTTGAAGTTTTATACAATATGAAGCAATGTGTTCCTGTGATTTAAATGAAATGTAGTTGGTGTGGGAAAGTTCTTATGTATTTGCCCATTCCATGCTTTTGGTCTCAAGTGACCATTTGCCAGTTAAAAGAACCAGATCTTCTAAATTAAACTGGATTACAAAATTTGGTTTATTGAACCTCAGGTAGGAGGGTGGGTTTTGATGATGCTTTAAAACAGCTGAATATGTGGGATGGTTTATCTTATCTGCTCTTACAGAATCAATATTTACACAACTTTTGGTTCTGATGGAAGGAAAGTAACCCGAAAATGTTTACTTAATGCTAGCAAAACTGTTAAGTTACCTTATTGTGTGGAGACTTATGCACAAGTCTTTTATTGTGGTTCAGTGAAGAGCATGGTTTCTAACTTCAGAGTAAAAGAGAACCTCTTTTTTTCTCAGGCTTTTTTGTCTTTTATGACAAATCTGAAACAAAGAAGGCACAGGACTGGGTGTACAGATGATTCTGAGTAGAAATATCTTTTAAGGATACTAAGCCTTAAAAACACATTTGACACTTGAAGAACAATTTAAAAACATTTTTCCTTTCTAGTTGTACTTGCTTCACTTTCATTACTGTCACGAGGAAGAAACCCATCTCAGAAAAGTAGCAGTCTTGTATTCTAATCTCTTTACTTGTCCTGTCCTGTCTGCTTTTAATGGATTCTGCTTGCTCCTGTGTCTTGATCCTTTGAGGGTGTCTTCACAGTCCTTTAATAATATTTCAGTAAGTTGTGAAAATAAGTCTCAGAAAACTGGGATAGGATTAGGGCAATATTAATGGTGGAATATAGGTTTTATTTTTCTTATCCTTATCTTGGCCTGTCAAGGTTTTGGCCACACTGGTGAAAGTATTAAGCTGATGGCTGAGGAAAATGACCTGTTGTGGAAAGATTGGAAAGGGGTGTTTTAGTTTCATCAGTGACTTTTATTGTCTGCCACCCTAGTGAAATCTTCATCAGCCATCTCTTTACATAAACACAAATGTTAATCTGGGGGGATGTTTTTTTTTTTTTAAATCTAAATACTTAATACTTTATGTCAATCTTGAAGTGGATGCTAATCTCCTAGGGTTGAAGATGACTCTGTGAGCAACCTGTATTCCAAAACCAATTTCAGATGCAGTAGCCAAAAAAATTAATTTCAAATTACGGCAAAGTCTTTGCTAACACACAGGCAGGAGATGTTACAAGGATTTCTGCCTTCATGCAAAAACTTGTCATGAGCCAAACAAGACTTTAAAACCTGTGAGGCAGAGTTAAACTACCATTCTTAAAACTGCCTTAAACTACTTTCTCATCCTCACTTCTAAATGAACGCTATTCTTGTGCTAAGTGTGGGTTTCTGTCTCTAAGATGAATATTTGTTTCTCTTAATGTATACAGAAGTGTTCCACTTCCTTATTTACTGTGTTACAGGAGTCCCATGCTGCCCAATTGCAGATCCTGATGGAATTTCTCAAAGTTGCCAGGAGAAACAAACGAGAGGTAACTTGCTTTCTGTTTCAGTGGGTGAGGTGTTGTCTGTTGCTTTCTAGCAGTTCATTTCTATTTAAGTGATGTGTTAGCTTGGCATTATCTCTGCAGAGAAAAAAGCAAGGCGTGTTTGGGGAAATCTAAGGCAGAGGACACAGGGGTTTTAAGGAAAACTGATCTCTTCACATGTGACAGCTTCAATTTTTAATCACTTGCCTTTTTTGTCTCACACTGAAGTGTGTGGGAAGACAGAAATTCCTTGCTGTAAATTTACATCAAATTATTGGAAACAAGACTTTTTTTTTTCCTGTGATGGAAAAATGAAAGATGAGGAAGGAGTGAAATTATCGCTGCACTTAAATTTCAGTGTATCAAATGCCATGACTGATGCTGTGCCATAAAAATTAATATATTCTGCTCTTTCATTATTTGTCTCAAAATGAGTGTCTTGAGGAAAGCGAGAGGATTCCATAATCATCTTTCCATACAGTCCAATCGTTGTTCCATACAGTCTTTCATGGTTTGGGACTTATTTATAATGTCATGTAATGTATAAATCCTAATACCAGGAATATCCCAGAAACCTAGAAAAGTGATTGTGAAAACAGCAGGACATGTTTTCCTGGAGGTCATGGTTTCTGGTAAAAGTTGTGTAAGAACCAACAATGTGACTGTAAAGTCAAACTTAAACCATGAAAGGTGATGGGTGTAAGATGCCATGTCCAGAATGGATAGAGGGTCTGGTTATGGAGTCATCCCTGAAAGTGAGTTGTGTAGAGTGTCCAAACCATCAAGGTAACTTGTAACTTACACTTTTTTGAATGCTGGTAGAAGCTATTTTATGGTGGCTTAATTTACAAACGCCTCTTAAATCTTGAGAATATCTACTTTCATTTTCTTGTATTCATAATATTTAGTATTATGCAGAGAATTTCAGAAACTTGACCCATCTTCATGGCAGAACTAATGCAGGCTCTGGCTATTGTCCATCAGCACTCATTAAACACCTTCCATCAGGCTTCAGTGTAGCTTGAGGGACTGTTAAGTGATTGGGGAACCTTCCTGGTAACACTGGCTTTGTCTAGGAGGGGAAGTGAGAAGCAGGTGCTTCAGGAAGTTCATATAGAGCTTAACTAGGATACTTTCCCTTGAGTAATCCTGTGGTAATTGACCATGAAGTCAGCAATGACTTCATGTTCTCCTCCCCCAGCTGTCCCTGAGTTAGAAGAACTCTCAAAGAGGCTGTTGATACCTACTTTAGTCTGCATGTGCTGAGTGGGAAGGTTTTTAATGTACCATGGTCAGTGGTGGAACACTGTGCTGTAATTTTTCAGCACCAGGGAAGCCTTTCCCATCTCATCAACATCCGCCCTTGACTTTAGTAACAACATATTATGCATTGTTAAGCAATGTGCAGCAGCATCTCTTTAAAAGCTGAAGAAACTTAATTTTTGGCTGCAGATTCTCTGAATACAGCCTTGAGAACATCCTGAAGCCTATTGGGGGGCAGTTTATTTCAGATCCTTTCCCTGCTTATATGTTCCCTCTGTTCCCAAGACTTCCTCTGATGTTATTTCATACCCCCCTTTCTATTCCAACATGAAATGCAGGCTGTCACATCTCAAATGACTTCTATGCAGGCCTGTCAGTTGTGTCCTTGCCATAGTGGTTAGTCTGGCCTCGCCATTTGTTTTGAGGGAAATGAGGACTTGATAAGGGTAACAAAGAGGAGAACGGGTAAGAAGCATGCAAAATACAGACCAGTCAGTAGGATAGTTTTGTAAAGATACCAGAATATCTTTGGCAGTGAAGTTATACCCACAGAATAAGCTAAGGCAGTTGGTGTCACTTCTAAAAAGCTCCAGATACAGTCCCTGTAGCTGGTGGAGTTGGTGACAGTTCTTCTTTCTGGAAGGAATATGTGGATAATAGAGGAGCTACTGTTTGGTAAAGGGCACAGGTTACGATAGTGTTCAAGATGTTTCCACAGAATAACAGCATGTTAGGGGTTGGAAGGGACTTCTGGAGATCATCTACTCCAACCTCACTGCTAACACAGGGTCACCCAGAGCAGGTTACCCAGGATTGCATCCAGGCAGGTTTGGAATCTCTCCAGAGAAGGAGACCCCACAACTTCTCTGGGCAGCCTGGTCCAGAGCTCTGGCACCTGCACAGCAAAGAATTTTTTTCCCCCTGTTCAGATGGAACCTCCTGGGTTCCCGTTTGTGCCCATTGCCCCTTGTCCTATTGCTGGGCACCACTGAAAAGAGTCTGGCCCCATCCTCTTGACATCCACCCTTTAGATATTTGATAAATATTGAGAAATCCCCTCTCAGTCTTCTCTTCTCCAGGGCCTTTGCTTGTCACAGAAATGCTTCAGTTCCCTCAGTGTCTTCGTAGCCTCTGCTGGACTCTTTCCAGTAGTTCCTAGTCTCTGATGAACAGGGGGGGCCTGGGAATGGACATGATGCTCCAGATGTGGCTTCACCAGGGTGAAGTAAAGAGTGAGGAGAACTTCTCTTGACCTGCTGGCTACATTCTTCTTCATGCATCTGTTCTGTCAGTGATCAGGCCCAACAAGAATGATACAGCCAGCAGAAAGAGAAACCAATACACAGACTGTAATCAGAAACATGGTGACATGAATGAGCGCCAGGGATACAAACAAGTCAATCAGCTGGTACATAAACAAGACCACCCCCA
>NW_008602258.1:2950-26899 GCF_000691845.1 Merops nubicus | reverse complement strand
AAACTCACCACCTCTGTATGAAGGGCTGTGGGAATCACCCATATATCAACCTTAATTCGGGGCTTGGGGTTCAAACCCCAGCATTTCAGCATCTTGGGACCCCTTCTTGGCCATGAGGGCACATTGATGGCTTGTGGTTAATTTGTTGTCCACCAGGACTCCCACATTGTTCTCTGTGGAGCTGCTTTCCAGCAGGTCAGCCACTAACCTGTACTGCTGCAGGGGGTTGTTCCTCCCCAGGTGCAGGACTCTGCATTTGCCCTTTTTGAACTTCAGGAGGTTCCCCTTTGCCCAGCTCTCCAGCCTGTCCAGGTCTCGCTGAATGGCAGCACGGCCTTCTAGTGTCAGCCACTCTGTTTTGTATCCTCTATCCTCAGCAAACTTGCTGAGGGTGCATCCAGATGGCAGGAAGCCCCAGGTGCCAGTTTGGAGGCTGAGAGGGGAGGGTTAGGTAGCCATGTGCAGTACAGCAGAAGGTGGTTATCAGAGCTTCAGAGTTTACTGTGGTTTCTTTTGCTGCTGCAATAGGTGACTGTTTCAGAAATGAGGATGGAACTCAAGGGACTTAAGTGGACCCTGGAAACTTCTGCAATGTATTGTGATAGCTTTAAGTCATATAAGCAGGATTTATTTTGTGGAGGAGCACTGCTTTTTCCTGTTGCTAATCCATACCTGGTTCTAGTAAAGATGACTGCAAAGTAATTGTAATTTCACTCAGTAAGCCACAGCTGCAACACTAAGTTCTTCATATACAGAAAAACTATTTTATGTATGATAAGTGTTTGTTTCAAATTCTTGACTTAAATGTTTCAAGAAATGTAATATTGCCTGGTAACTTTGGTTTTAATATGCCTCTTTCAAACTTGTTAACAAAATTGTGCAATAAACAATAATTATTATGTACTGTACTCTATATACAAACCAGGTACTTTCTAAGCCAATACCTGAATTAACTAATAGTGTGCCTATGTAGTGTTTCATAAAGTGTTCAGAGCACATGGTTAACTGCCTGTAACCATCCTTACCTCACTCATAAGTTTCATGGTTTTTTTAATCCTGCCTTCATCAAAGGGTGACTTCTGAGCTTACTGAAGGGGCTTTGTATCCAGAAAAAAAACCCTCATCTTTATGGGCTCAAGAACTCATAATATTGCTGTAGTGAAGTATTCTGACAAATGCCTCTTTCTTGCACTTTCATAATTTCTGTAGAAGATAAATGTGAGGTTCAGCACCTGCAGAAGTTTCTATTAGAAATCCTGTTTTGATGTGTTCATAACTTTCCAAAACATTGATCTTTCAAGCTGAAATTTACTGCATGTTTTTTTGCACAAAGGTATTCGCAAGTCCTTTTTCTTTCAAGCTTATTCATTTCCTTTTTGACCTATGGCAATGTGGCAAAAAAACCAAATCCTTGGCAGTAGTAATAGGGAAAGAAAAAAAAAAAAAATTCTTTCTTTGAAAATGATCAAAACCAAATGGCTAAAGCTTGAAAATACTTTCAACAAAGTAACAGATAATTTCGGAGGGAAGAAATGTATCGATCATTCACAACAGTTGATTGTCTCCAAGGCAAACATAGCATGACTTTGTGCCTTTCCAAATGTGTGCACACTTAAATTGAATGCACACTCTCCATTTTAATTTTTATCCAACAGTCTTGAAATCAAAGATCCAAGGTGTCTGGAAGGTCAAGTTTAATAATGAAATACTTAAGTTTTTTTATTCTTGTTTTCAAGGGAAATCAAATGCAAGCACCTGTGACTTCTTAAAACTCATATTTTCATGCTGGAGACTTAGTGCTGCTAGCTGTGTTGCATAAATATTATTGCAAGTTTGTCCTTATTGCTGATAATATCAGTCAGTACAAAATTTTCCCGTTTGATGTTTATCACTTTAAAAAGAAGCCTTAGTAATTCATCAGGATTTGAATGTTACCAATTGAAGTTAGACACCACTGTATATACCCTATATATAATTAGACCTAAAGCATGGCTAGCCTGGCTACCTGATGGGCAGTGTTTGCTATTTCTGTGTAGTGGCACTGGTACTGCTTACTGAACAAGGATACTGAGCTTAATCATCAGTCTCACAAATCAAGTTCTACAGCATACATGTGATACTCCCTAGATGCATCCGTGTTTCTCTTGGCAACTGTCACTTGTTTTTATGTTCTGTGGATGTTTTGTTTCTAATAATGTTACATTAAGTCTCTCATATGTAACAAGCAAGACCTCTTTCGTGTCTGCTAATGCATAGGGGCTGCCTTTAGCTGGTAAACATCCTGGGACAGAGCAGTAATCCTGACTTGCCTCAGGTTGTGGCACTGAGCTCCTGCTCAGCATTTCAGAATCGTTGTTGCTCTTTTCAGCCTAAAATGCATCTATCTATCCAGCTGTCTTCACTTACTCTGTATTGTGAGCATGTTAAAGACTAAAAATAAGTAGAGTTATTAGTTATTGTGGGATAATTGCAGGGAATTATAAGCATGAATTCTCCAGGGATGTCATTACCTTGTGTTAATCACTTCATCTGTCAAGTCTTATTGTTCTGTGCGTACACACATGGATGAACTAATGAGTAAGCAAGAGGAGGTGACAGAACCAGAAATCAGTCATGCTCTTATGTTGTCATATAGTCTTGATTACATTCCAGGAACTCCTGAGGTGAATTTATAGCTATAGTAATCTCTTTCCTATTCACTGCATTTAAATAACTGGTATTTTAAATCTATTTGCATTTCTAAGCTAGTGAATGAGAGATGTGAGCTCTGACTGCAGTGAAACTAAGCCAAGGATACAACTAATGTGTGAGCAGCCAGCTAGAGGCTATCATATAAACATCAGTGTATAATAGCAGATTCTCCTTACTGGTGAAGTCTTTCCAAAGAAAGAGGGGGCAACCCAGTACTAGGAGTTAAGCAGCATGTACAGTGATGTATTGAACTCTAATCTGAATGTTCAGACAGCTTTGTTGCCTGCCCTAGATACTCTTGTGACACTTTTCTATTGGACCCTGTCAGTAAGCCCACAAAGCATTACTCCTACAGCTCAAACTGCATGATTTAAATGGGAGAGCAGGAAAATCCAAAATAGAAAACCTATTTTTGATCAGCCAGGCATCTCCTTCTACCTACTGGTAGGATCTCTGTGTGTTAAACAACTCATCCAAGATGATGTTCTCAGCCCTTTCTGTTAGCTCTTCCCCAGTTAAAAGGAAACATTTACCATTTGGAGGAAGTATTGATCAGAGAGAAGAAATGATCTTTATAGATTGTTACAGGTGGGCTGCCTGTGTGTTTAAAAGACTTGGCTGCCATGTTTCACCAGTGAAAGTAACTTGTAGAGACTCAAGTGCTCATGTCTTCATACCAAAAGATAACTTGCACTTTTTTCCACTTGTGCAAAGACTTCATAACAGTGAAGTGTTACATCAAAAAAAAGTGATATTTCAAATTAATTTAAAAGGCTAAAAGTCTCTCTAAAATCTGAAGATGCCATACTTGCTCTGTATATTATACCAAGCCCTGTATCCAAAGTGATACTGGAAGGAAAACCCAGAGGCAGACAAGGCTTCCAACTAGTTTCCAGAGAGATAAATCCATCTCATTTGCTGTAGAGGAGATGTTGAGGTATTGAGTTCTGTGGGAAGTAATTGATTTCACTGGATGCCTTTAGGATAGATTCAGCTGTTGATACTTCAGTTTATACTCCAGTTTGTTAGAACAGTAGTTGATGGAAGAAAACAAAGTAGGAAGAAGTCATGGTGGATGGATGAGGTTGTGTGATGGAATGAAGGGATTATCTGCAGAGACTACCTGACCTGTCCTCAGCTAGACAGGTGATCCTTTTTACCCTGTCCTGGTTGGTGTGATCACTGTGTGTCTAGGGGAAAAAAGATGCTCCTGTTGGTAATAGTCTCGTTTGTCTTGATCTGCAGTGTGAGCCGTACTGTAGTGAGTGCTGGAGGGGTTTGGGTTGGGGCACTGAAGGTGTGTGAATGAACATAACATGACTTGTG
This sequence comes from Merops nubicus, assembly GCF_000691845.1. Classification (NCBI taxonomy): domain Eukaryota; kingdom Metazoa; phylum Chordata; class Aves; order Coraciiformes; family Meropidae; genus Merops; species Merops nubicus. The sequence goes on along the minus strand of NW_008602258.1, from coordinate 22,882 downwards.
GGAATCTAGATGCTCTGTTTAAGCTGCTTGGTGGAATACTGTGGTAATTTCACAGTATTTCTGTGGAAATTATCTTTGCTTTTGCTCTTTCTGGAATTAAACAACTGTTAAAAGTGTATGAAGTCATACACCCTTCTAGAGTGTTGCTTTGTAGGCTCTCTGTGGCACTGGGAGGATCTGCTGATATTTTAGGTTTTTGCAAACATTTAGAACTGGCACCAGGAGACCTAGTCAGGACTGCTTGTTGTCTGTGCTGTACAAACACAAAGGATGAAGTCATTGTCTCCTGAGGGGCCCTGAGTCCAGGGTAAACAGGAAGCCCAAGGGTGAAACCTCAGTTCTGTGCCCAGCTATGCTTATTAGTAGATAGCCAGCTGAAATCAAACTGACTGTGAGCTGATGTTTAGCATTGTGTAAGTTCAAATTTAAATATCCATTCAAAAGTCTTATGTGGCAATTCAGTAGTATGGTAGAGTGTCTCTGAGCAACTCTAACCAGGGGATTTCCCTTCATTCGCACAGTCCAGGGCTGAGAGTTGTCTTTGGATGACTCTTTGTGTGTTTAGGATAGCTTCAGACTCAAACTAGGGGGTTTTGCAGGGTTTATGTTGTGGGAGTGAAAGGTATCTGGGCCTGAAAGGTCCTAAAAAGAATGATATCAGAGCCTGTGTTTCCTATTGTGGTGGTGCAACTTGAATGTCTGAAATTCTTTTTCCCGAGTTTGTAAGAAACATGGGCTATTTTGAGGTAATTTCTTTTGTCTGTATGTAATGTGGGACCAGAATGTTATAAACCTCTACTCATTGTAGTTAATTCAGTGGAGTTGAATTTATGAGGTTTAATGGCTCAGTTGAATCCTTCTCCTTGTCCACATTGGCCTTTCCAGTTCTGGGAAAGCATCGGTGTCTGAGAGGAGAATTTATAGTATGTGCTTCTATTTCAGCATATATTTCCATGTTCATCTTAAGTGTTCTTGCTGATTTAATCTCAAGCTTGACAGGCATGATTCTGCCCATCGTTGAGACAAGACTTGACTTGTCTTCTGTGCCCAACATAGTGAAAATCAAATTAAGTGTCCATAAATCTGGATCTACTGTAAGGGCTGTAACTGTAATTCATTTTGCTTTCCTTAAATGTCCCTCAGTGGCTGGCAATTATAAATCAGTAGTCTTATGTCTCAAAGTTTAATTGGAAGGAATGTGGACTGATTCAAGGTCCTTAATAGATTAAAGCTAAACCATGAAACACTTGAGCCAACCTTCAAAAAACAAAACCTCAAGCCTCTCAATGTGGGCATTAGTAGCTCATTTGGTGTTGATGGTATAAGAAAACTCTTCTTAAAATAAGCATGAAACGTATTTGCCTAGTTTTTAGATGTGCTACTGTTAAGTAAGCTTATAATAGTTTCAAATTGCTTGCCATACGTAACTAGAAGGAAGAATTTGTAAATGAAGTCCCAAGTCATATACTTCTGGTGCTGTGCAATAGTTAATAAAAGCTGGGAAACAAAGGTCTCTGCTCTTGTTCCTATAAAAAGGTCTCATGTTTGTGGTAGCAACAACTGTCAGTTATTTTTCAGTAGTCCAGTTTGGCTGAAAGCCAGTACATTGTAGAATAGCTTTTTTCCTTTGCTGTAATTTTGGAACTTCTAAGTGTTTTTAACTTGGGCTTTATGAAAGTAGGGGACTAATGGTATTTGTCTGCTAGCGTTGAGTACAGGCAGGACCCATGCTGTGCAAGTGTCACTTAACTTTACCACTAATCTTGGAGCTACAGCACCACCTGCTATTCTTGCTGTAGGTTTTGCAAGTGAAAATGGAGTTATCTGTTATGCTATAGTGGTTTGTAAATTATCTGTGGCAGTCTAGTTTTAAGCCATTAAACTTGTGCTGTCTGTGACTCAAATTAAATATAGACTGGAACTTTAGAGTAGAGATATTAGGATATAAATACAATGTCATCCTGTTTCAAGGAAGAAGCCATGTTAGAAATAGGTGTGGACCCAGCAGTCCTTTCTTCTTCAGTTGTCAAGGGTTAGGGCTGAGTCAGCCACCAGACAAGTGACTGTCACTCTATTAACCCCTCTCCCCCTTTAAAGGAAATAAGGGAGAGACTTAGGGGTTGGAAAAGAAAACTAAAACAGCTTTGAAAATAACAATAAAATGGAATACATACAAATAGATAAATATCAAACCCAACCAATGGCAGTTATGTGACTGTCACCACTGTGGAGTAAGCAGGCACTGGGGAAGTCCCAGGCTGGACTTTGAGGCAGATGGGAGCTGGATCCAGAAACACATGGATCAAGGTTGAAGACAGAATGGAGAGAGTCCTCCTCAGATGCTGGCCTTTGAAGAAGCTTGACCCTGGTGATGCCTCAGCTTCATACTAAATATGGTATACATGGAATAGAATCCCCTGTTGGTCAGTTTGGGGTCACCTGTCCTGGCCACTCCTTCCTGCAGGTGTGACCTTTTACTTGCTGTATCTCCAGGTACACAAGGTTTAGCAGTGACCTTTTTCTGCACAGCAGCAAGTAGAAGCAAGAGCCTTTCTGCACACACCAACCCTTGGTAGTAACTCTAAATGTGGAGTGTTATTACTGCTAGAAGTAGACACTGCCTGTGAAAATCTGCTGTTAACTTAAACTGAGCTGAAAAATGAAATCGCTGAACAGAATTAGTTCTAGTCTAACTCAAACCAGGATGCCTGCTCTCAGGGACATAAGCTTTTTTTTTAATGCTGAAAAAGTAAATTAAAATGGTGGGTTACCTAATGCAGAGCATGCTGATATTTGGAATGCTGATCAATAGTGGGGGCTTAAGTGGTGAGTGTGTTTCTGTTTAAGCAAAACTTTTGCCACTTAAAGGATCAATCTTAAGCACTCTAGTAAATAAGCCTTTTGGAGTAGTTTGCCCAATGTTCTCGAGAATGTCATACTAAAAGTAGTATGTCTTGCTGCACTAGTAACTTTTAGATTTGGGCATTGGATATTCCCCTGTAAATTGAAAGACCAAAGTTTGGTCTGGCCTTTAGAGAATGTGTTATGCTCAGTAAGCTTGCAGTGGACTTGCCAACTTGGTAACAGCTTTTGGTCACAGGCCACAGCGCTATTTGCCTGTAGACTTTTTTTTTTTTACTGGAGCTCTCGATGAAAAATTTCATGTGCTTGAGTCTTGCAAGGCTGGGTACAGGCTCTGTGGGTGGGACATGTCTGATGGGGCATGTCTGCTGAGTGAAGGTGGGAATCGGGGCTGGGAAAAAGATGATGCTCTTGCTTAGGGGTAAACAGTTGTCAAGTCTGTGACTTCACAGTTGCTAGAGATATTTGAAGCCAGGTTGATGTCTGAGAAGCAATTGAAAAACCTGAAAATTAGCATGTGTGACACAAAGAAGGGAAAAGAGATGTTGGCTGGTTATAGGGGAAGTCCTCTTCCTGACTTTCAGGGATGGCACTCCAGTTGACTGGGGTTTATGGTGTAATCCAAGGCGAGTAGCATCACACCTTTGAAAGAAATACCATGTGGCACTTTCTTGGTGCCAAGAGCAGATCTCTCTGTGGTTATAATAGGTGATTTTTTTTCTTGTCTTTTCCCAATGCAAAAAATTTCTTGGTAAGTTTAAACTGGCAAATGGCAGGATAACTACTAGGAGGGGAAGTATACAAAATACTTTGTATCAAAAGATTTTGTATTTTATTGAAGAGTGAAATAATCACCGTCTTTCATGGTGTTCTTGTAATTGTTTGGTGTTCATAAGCCAGTTATAAATACCAGGCAATACCTTGCCTGAAAGATGTTAGAGGAGCATGACAGTATCACTCTGAATCATGGGAATCTCATTTTGATATCAGAGTACCTTATGCTCTTGTTCTCTGCTATTTCATGATAATAACATGGTCTTGAATCTGGTTTGTGTGCATAATCTATGCATATGAACTTCATGCCTAGTGACTTTTGAAGTCTTTAGCATGCCAGTTAAAGTAGTTCAGGTTCTTCTCTGAAAAGATCATAATTTATCCTGATGGTGCAGTGCAGACTGATTTCGATTTTTCCTTTTCTCTTATCCACAGCAACTGGAGCAGATCCAGAAGGAGCTAAGTGTTCTGGAGGAAGATATTAAACGAGTAGAGGTGAGGTGCCCAGACATTGTTCTGACACCAACAATTTTTCATTTTCATCAAGCTGTCTGCTTCTGTGGGACTACTGCTATATTTATGACATTTGAGTCAGTAATGGGAAAATGCACAGATGATGCTCTTTAATTTGATCATTTAGTTGATGTGTGCAAGCTGCAGGTTGGGAAGAGGGGGCTTTGCTGAGATGTAGCTCTTAGATAATCATATCTTTCAATTTCTTTGTGTTGGTAGTAAGTATCTTAAGAGTAATTGCTGGGAGTCAACTGCCAGCATATTGATCATAACTTTAGGGTTTTTGTTTGTTGCTGTGTTCTGGCTATTTGCACAGGCTGTTTAATTTTTAGCATACATCTTGTGTAGCCCACGACACCTTTCCATAAGAGAGCTGTGATGCAGAGACTGGATATGAGCAGAACCAGCTCCTGCTGCATGTTGAGACAGATGCAATCTGCTACCTCCTGCTATAATTATCTTAATTCCTTAATGATGGGGATCTCTTGGAGAATAATTCTTAGCAAGCATCTCAAGTATTTGTAAGCCTATCAGCTCAATCTTTCTGGCCTTAGTGAGTGCTTAGGTTCCTCCTTGGTCATTTTCTCTGATCATTCTAGTGTTTTTATTTTGGAGTTGGAAACTGGTATTTTAGGAATGTGTCAGACTGCCATGTCTCAGAATAGTTTTCCCTTGAAGCTTCCTGGGAATCAATTTGCAGGTCTGCTTCTCTTTCTTGTCTCAAGCAGTCGGCATGAGCTCCCAGCCACTGCCCAGAAGCCTTTTAGATTTCTTCACTTCCAATTCATCTGCATGCTGATGAATTATCAAAATACAAATAGAACTGACAACTGCAGGAGCTTCCCTTCAGCTGTTAGCTACGCAAATTGTAACTTGTCAGATAACAGCATTTCAAACCTATTTCCCTAAATGTTTCTCAGCCCTTGGCAAATATATATTAGCATGTTTCCTTGAGACTGGTAAAATAGGCCTTCAGGTCTAGGAGAAGCTATTCCCAAAGCTGCGGGATCCCGCCAAGAATATCTGGTTACCTGTTTTTCTGCTCTTTAATCAGGCACTTCAGTGGACTGCAGCTGAGGTACGGATCTGATGTGTGATAGTGACCTTAGCTGTGACCTCTAAAGCCTGGGATCTCTCTTGTCACAAATATCCTGCTTTCTACCTAACAACTAATGGGCACCTAGTGGGAATTTGAAAAACACCAGTAATGTTGCCCTAGAACACTTTGCCCCCCCTAACTAATGAGCAGCAGCATCCTGCATAGCTTCCATTTCTCAAACAGATGAAAGGTACAGTCTCATGCTGGGTACACAGCAGTGGTTTAGTCTGGCTATGACAAAGCCAAGTTTATGGACAAAGTTTTTCTCTTGTGCACTTGCCCCACAGAAGACTGATAGATCCTCTTTTTAAGTCTGGAGCACAACACCACCTTTGTTCTATTTCATGGCTGTTCTTGCCATGACCCATCTCCAGCATTACTATCTGTCTGCAAAGGTTATTAGTTAAGCTTTCACAGATTTCAAAAATGCAGTTACAGCTTGTTTTGCCATGTTTAAGGGAGGTGCTGGGTTAGAGAGAATTGGATGGTAGCAAAATGTATTGATTTTTGGAGTATAAACTGCAGAACTGCCTCTTTGGGCAAAAAGTACTACACTTGTAGGATTTCTGAAATGCAGTTGGGATAACTGAAAAAGAACCCAAAGAATCAGTGTTTCTTCCAGTATAGTAAAGATTTCTAGGTGGCAATCAAATAAATGTGTCAATACAGTTCATTAACTGCTTGGAAATAGAAAAAAATTACTTTGTGAGCATCATATATTAGATGGTGCCTACTCTTCATGCTTTGTCAGTTTTGCTGTAATGTGACTTTGTGTTCCAGGAGATGAGTGGCTTGTACTCCCCAGTCAGCGAGGACAGCACTGTGCCCCAGTTTGAGGCTCCCTCGCCTTCACACAGGTATGGAGCTCACAGCTCAATTTGGATTTGTACATTTTGTGCTGTACTTGCTAGTCCTCTCCTTGCCATGCCCAAAACACAGGCAGAATTAGTTTTGGGTGCTGTACGATATTCTCTGTTTTTGATTGGTGTAAACTTTGTGAGCAAAGCAGTGAAGAAGAGGCCATCTGAGTCTGCTTGAATGAAAAGTCTGCCCTAGGCCAGATGGTGTGGAAAGCTGCTAGTTTTCAACGTGGATGGATTAGTGAACTTGAGTCATAAGTCTTTGCTATGGTATGAAACATTACTGTTAAATTCTACCTTTTCTGAATGGTATACAGTTTTGCCTGGCATTGAAAGGTCTTAGTTGTGTACAATACTGGTGTCCTCTGGCTTCCCTGCTCCATGTGAATAGCTAGAGGTGTGGACTCATGGGCTGAAAATTTAAAATATACAGCCCATTGATAGTGCTTATCAGATGTCTGTTTTGATTTAAAGAAACGCCTTTCTAATAACAAAACTTTAGTGTAGATTAGTCTGGAATACTGTGTAGTCTGGTTTCTTGATGATAAAATTGCAGATGTTCTTGTGTCCAAGTCGCATGTGCCAGGGTCTGAAGTGCTCTACTTCTCTATAGCCATGATTTTTGGTTGTAAGAAAGTTCTGATTTCACAGGGCCAAGTTTTGTTGTTAAAAAATCATCTCTCCTGCATCTTAATAGTAGAGGTCCCTAAACTGTTTTAAAGTTGGACTGGTACTTTTTCCTGCAAGGAGCAGCTCTAAACCTACTAGCCCAAAAATAAGAAAGAAAAAATGATGGTATTTTGTTCCCTACAGAGATTTAGATAGTGCTCTGGTAAGAAGACTAGCAATACTGGCTGGGATTTCTTACCAAGATCCTTTTTCTGGGTGCCAAGACTAGAATTTCTCATTTTTAGGAAGCTCTGGTTCGCCATGAAGGAAAACACAGGAATATCGCCAAGATGGATGGAAACAAATTCCATTCTTCACTGCTTGTTTGATTTTTTTTTTTTGGGTGCAAGTGCATTTTTTAACATGGGTTATTGCTGTTTTGCCAAGAAGCAGTGTTGTGAAGCTGATGAGATTCCTGTCAGGTTCTGCTAATTTTCTGGTTATCAGCTATTGGATTGCTTGCTGTTTGCTTCATGGTACTGCTGCTTGGGGAGAACTTGAGCACTCAGTGGCCTGAATTTGTTACATGGTGAATGCCTTCAGGCTAAGAAACCCTTCATTTTTTTAACAGAAGACTGTACTTAGGAGTAGAAATGTATCTCTATTACTGAAGCCAAACTCCTAAAAAAGCTCAAAGAATTTTTTATCTGTTGAAAGCTGGAATAACTAAGCCAGAGAGTCTTCCTACCACAAGTAGCCTTTTAGTGACTTTGGACTGACGTGTTTCATGCGAGATCTTCTGGGAGATGACAGTGGGTTAGACCCTGGCAGATGCATAGACTGTGGGCTCTTTCTTGCCCATCTTCTCACACTTATCTGGTTCTATCTTGGATGTGCCTTTAGCTTCTGTAATTTTCCTCTGGCACAACATGCCAGGAGTGTGATATAATAGGATATTTAGGGGTTTTGTAGGGTATGTGGGATTGTGTTTTTCCCTTGGCTTGAGAAGACCCCTTTTCTCAATGACATTCCTGTGTGAAGAAGTTGTCTTGAGCTGTCAAAGAGAATTAGTACATGAAGGAAGTGTCTGAACAGGCGTCTGCTGCCAGACTCTTGGAACTTCTGTCCTCACCCTGTTTTGTGTAATTTAAGTAATTGAATTGGTTTGAATCACCAAAAATGGTCTGCCACATGAAATTAATTTTCTTAATGTTAGATGTAGGTTTTGGAGAGTATCTCAAACTGTAAGTTTGATTCCTCCTTGGAAAGAATGCTACAGAACAACTAGTAGGAGCTTTAAAATATACTGATTTTTTTTCATATCTAACTGAAATGCTTAATCTCCACAGTGCATTTCAGAGATGCTGTGAACCACTAAGAATGCAATACAAATATAGTTTGAGGTGGTTTCACTTCCATGTTAAAAATGTTATTAAACTTGCAGAGGCTTTTGAACTTACCAGTGAATTAAAATGGTATATTTAAATTGGAATGACTTGTTAACATGCTTAACACCCTGCTAATGAAATATAATTGTATAAAATTTTGCTAATGTGTCTTATAAATAGTACAAGGTTATCATAGATCTGTGCTGAGGTGAAGAAAATCTCTTTAGCCTTTGAATTTTAAGTTGAAGAAAATAGAGTTCTTTGGAATTTGGTTTTATCTGGTCTCTAGTGACTTGCCCTTATTCATCTACTTCCTCTAAATCACAAGCTTGCTTCATTAATTCTGTTTCTTTTCATTGTTGGTAGCTTTTTTCACTCCACACTCTTAACATCTTCAAAATGTGAAATTACTATGCCTCCACCCCATCTGCCTTTATAAATTCGTTAGTTAAAACGAAGTATGTTTATCATGTTCCATACATTCTTGGCCTCAAGAAAGATGTGTTTTCTTGTGCCTGTACTGGGTCTGATGAAATATTAAATTGGGTAATAGCACAGCTCTTTTTTCCAGTGTTGCAGATTGCTGGGCTTGTAAACTAATAGAGAACAAGAGGGGAAGAATAAGGGGACGGAACAAATAGTTCTGTGTAGGGTTTTTCTCTACAGGCACACATGCTATTTTTGCTACCAGTAAATGGAGTAAACGGGAGATACAAATAAGCAACTTCTCCGTGACTGCATATTCAGGCAGCAACAGCAATAACAAACCATCACTGTAACAGGAGTTTCTGGGGGAAGGTTCTGATCTAAAAATGAGTTGCCTGGTAACTCTGGTTCAGTTATTGAAATCCTGATCCCCCTCTCCTCCATTTGTTCTAATTGCCCCCTCCCACCCCCCTAAGGGTATAACAAATGGGATTCATAGTCTGCAGCTTGCTGCCTTTTTGTTGTTGTTTTTAAATGTGTTGTGTTAGCATAGCTGAAGTTCCTAATTGAACCTGATGTTATGGCTTTCTAAAAAGAATTCAGAGTAACTTTGGTAATTTTCTAATTTATGTCCTATTTTTCAAGCATATGCTAGTGAACTCAGCTACAGGCAGTGTACAGAAATGACTTTGAATTTGTATTCTGGTTAGGGAGATGTCTGCACTCTTGAAGGCTTTACATCACCAGACAACCTGCAGCAAAACGAGACCAGACGCTCTAAGTCTGTGTGTTTTGCTGTTAATTGCCACTGTACCTGTCTCAGAGCAGAGGACTTTTCATCACTTTCCAGCCGAGCGTCTTGCTCGTGCTGTTCCTGGCAGGATCTGCTGTACGTGTTTCATTATTTCATGTGGCCACGTTCTAATTTAAAGTTCGTTGTCCCCAACCATGCCTGAAACAGTTCTGTTTTCTCCCTTGCAATAGCTCACAGCAAATAATGATTTTTATCCCTTAGATTTTCTTGGTTTGCAGCTTTTCTCATGGCTGTAACAGAAGCCAAATCAATCTCATCTTATGAGTTAACCACTAATAAGACGCTGAAATCATCTCTCATCTTCTGTTTCTACTTCTTTCCACCTCCAGGGGAGCTTTAAAACATTCCGAGAAATATTTTTGCACTAGTACCACTCTTTCATCCTTCTAGACTTACAGGCACCCTGACTGACTTTTCAGCTAAAGCACTTGTTTTATGACCAAGAATGTAAAACCTGTGTGTCAGTCCTGGAAGCTGTTACATAAACATCAATAGGTACAATTGTATTTTACAAAACCAGGACCTAGAGTAGTGTTGTAGTAGCTTTTTAGTGAAATCTTCAGCTTCCCCAAGCAATGCTTGAATCTAAGGTTACCTTGTAAGTAAGGCTGAGAATGACAAACCCAGACAGTTTCTGTCCAAGCCAAGTGACACAGCAGAAGCAGGTGAATTATACAGATTTTTTTTAGAAACAAATCCTGCTGATGCTTGTAAATGTCTACTCCATAATTAATAAACAGGTGTTCTTGTGTGCTAAGCTTTACTTGTCCTAAAAGTATTTTAAAATTGAGTAATAAATGTGTGTTATCTGGCTCTGTCTTATTGTCATGGTTAAATATTTTGCCCATATATGCAAGAACAGTGAACCACCTGTTTTCTGCTTATATCAGTAGATCCTTTTGCAGTTTTGAAAGTTATATCTTGCTTGTATATGTGTGGTATGTTTTAAAAACAGTGATTTGAGGTCTGTTGTGTCATTGTAGATACTATGGAGCTATATATGGTATTATATTTTTGAATAATAGTAATCCTGGCTATAAAAAAAATTAGTTTTTCTGTACTTCACTACTTCTGTCTGTTTTGTGTCTTCAGAGATGTCTGCAATATTAGTGTCTGTCTTAAGCTGGTTTCTGTAGCTTTTCTCTTCACAGTGTTATTTCAAATGCCACAGCATTTAAACATCTACCTTTCTTTATGAAAGGAACTGAAACCCTATGGTAACAGTTATTTTCAGAATGTCTTATCCTGCGTATTTCATACAAAAGATATGCTTCAGCATTCTAATTAGAAATTATTAGATTACACTACACATAATTGTGTGTGACAGCATACTGCTCTAGGAGATCCCTGTATTGAGGAGAAAAAGATCCTTCCCAAACCCTCAGACAAAAAAATAACCTTGTGTTCCCTGTCTGTAAAACGAATTTCAAAGGCAAATATGCTGCAGGATGTAAAAGGGGGAGTAGCACAAGTTAAAAATGACAAAGGATGGTTGTACAGTGATTTAAGCAGACTATTTCTTTTGGTTTTGCAGTAGTATTATTGACTCCACGGAGTATAGCCAGCCTCCAGGCTTCAGCGGCAGTTCTCAGGTAAGGCAATACGTCTGGCTGTGCACAGCAGGGGTGGGAGAGTCCGTGTGGAGGCTGGGCAGAGATTAAGCACAGCTCCATCCACCTCCAGGGGACTGGCCAACTTGAGTCTTGCAATTGCATTTACCTGGTTATCTGGGCAAACTGGAACCAAGACTATAACTGCAGGAATGACTGTGCGTGATTGTGAGTGTCCGTGCTGATGCCATCAAAGAAATCTGGTGTAATATATTTAGACACCTGACTTATTCCCAAAGCTGACTTCTAGGGAAGAGGGCATATTTTTTGTCAGTCACCTCTTCTTCCAAGTGATCAGCATTTTGGAAGGGAGGTAAATCCTGACCCTTTGCATTGATTTAAATAGCTTTGGATTAAGCTTGAGTGTTGAAGAAACATTCATTCTCCAAACACAGAACTGGTTTGTAGCTGTCCTTGTTTAGGGCCTTGTAAACTATATTATAAATTGCCATAGAGGGTAACAGGTTGCATATATGGTGAAGCCATTTGGCAGGCAGCCTCCAGACTGGGTGATCTGCAGGGCCTCCCAAGTCCCAAACAGCACTGCCATTGTCCCACAGCTCAGAGCGGGTCAGCTGGGCTGGGAGGATGACACCAATACCCACCTCTCAGTTTCAAAAAGGTTAAAGTTCTGATTTGGATGGACAGACTGTTTGTTACGTGCTAGCTCATGCCTTTGGTGCTCTCTTGTGGTGGACCATCTGGCACACAGCAATATCAAACTGGTAAATTAGCAGGTTGAAGTGCTCTTGGATCGTATTTGATGGAGTAGCTTATGTAAAGAAAAACATCTGAATCTTGGGCTGATGTATGTGTGCATGCAGGTTGGGGGGTTTGCAGCTCTATAGCTAATTGGTGATTAGAAAATTCCATTTATTTGTCTGTGGGGAAAATGCTTGTTCCTGCTACTGTGGTCTTGGGAGGTTTTTTGCTTGAACAAAGAACTCTCCCTCACTTCCAGAGGGCAAGTGAAATGTGGGTGGAGATTTTATGTTCAGGACTCTGATCTGGTACAGTGTGTTTGTTCTCCACTGGCACAATTTGTAGTCCTTTTATTTCTGTGTCAAAGACAAAAAGCATATAGCTCTGTTGCTGGTAAGTGCACAAAACAACCTAGACTTCCTGTTCGTTCCGTATGACAGCCTCATTTGTGTGAGAATAATCTTTTTTTTGTCGACAAGAGTGCAAGATCTGTACTGTCTAATACAAATTTTCAGATTAAACTGTGTTTGGATGAGGAGTTGAAAGGTCTTGAAATGAAACACTTCATTCAAAGGTAGTCTTAATTTCAGTAAGACTTTACCATAAAAATAGTTTTAAGAAGAAAAATTCAGCTGTGCTTTTTTCCTAATTGTTAGTCATTGCAAAAGTCATAGACTGGGCACTGCTGGCAGTAAGAAGCTGTGCTAGGATGGCCCACAGAGCTCTCTCTGTAATCACTTTGTGCGTGGCTCATGAACGTGTTCTTCGGGAAGAGTTTATACACCACAGAGGCACAGGATGGTTCTCTCTCATAAGCTGAGCTTCAGAAGTAGATAGTGGGCAAGTCATGTAGGCCCTGGGGAATTCTACAGGTAGTATTTAGTGGCAGTACCTTTCTTTTCAGCTAGAAATAAGGAGCTTGTGTGTAGCTCTGAAGCTTTTCCACCATTGTTAGAGGACTCTTTAGAGCACTTGATGAAGTTCAGACAGTAAAATCACTTGATAACAGAGCAGTCTGAACCTAATGTTCTTGACCAGAACAACCATAGTAGCTGAATAAAAATTGCTTGGGTATGTTTTCTTTTCACTTAAATTTTCTTCCTCCTGGTTCCCAGTACTGCTTAACAAGTAGCCAAGGAGCTGAATTCATGGAAAGTGAATAAATGTTTTGGTAAAACATGAGCAGTTTAAAATGCTTAGCTGGGGAGGATTTGATGAAGATGAATTAATGCAGATTGATCCCAAGCAGAGCTGGGTCACCATGTGCCAGCCTGAAACCTGCTAGGGGGGCATCTTTCTCTGGAGACCTAGAAGGTCACTACACAGCAGGCAAATGCTTCTCATGATTGATTCCATCTCGATGTGGGCTGGGCTCATCTGGAAGATCAGACTTGGACTTGGGTTATATTGCTCTTCATGTTGCAGGCAGCTCATCTTAATTGGAGGCTGAAGTGATTGCTCTTCAACACTTGAAGTTGTCTTGAGCCCAAATCACTCCAGATGTGCTGAGAGAAGCTGTAGGCCTTGTAGGCTGATGCACAGAATTAACAGAAAAATGCTTTGGAAGTGTTCTCTTCAACATTTCCTAAAGCGGGTGAAATTTTAGAAAATTGTAGTTAAAAGGTGTTGGTGTATAAGTGTTTCACAGAATTCTAGTTGTTTGTTGAGGTTGGAGTTGCTTTTGAGATGAAACAAGCTGTGTAGGCCATAGGTGCTGTCAATGTGCAAGTGTGAGTCACGATGTCTGGGTATAACCAGGGAAGTGGCATCTGGAGGTTCTGTTGCTTGGGGTTTGCTTTTTCCCTTAAATGTTGGATCATACAGGTATAAGCCAAATCCAAGTGGGGTGTAAAGTTTGTTTGTTCTCGTTGGTTTGCTTGATGGTTGTAGTGAGGGCAGCCTATTCCCCTGTGTGGATTGAGGGGGAGTGGGTTTTGTCAGTGTCACTGAGTGGCATTACGGGCATTGTAGGTGGTTAGGGATGTTGTCTTAGGGAGCTTGCTGCTTCTCAAATCTTCTAAAATTTCCCTGTGGACTTTGAGTATGTGATGTGAGACTTCTTAAATACAAACTAAAGCAAGATGTTCTTCATGCTTCTGTTGTAGTAGAAGAATTTTGTTCCCTCTCTTTACTAGTAAGTAGAATACAAGGTACTCCATTTTCTGGTTTTCTTCAGGAGGAGAGCTTATTTACATGGTCTCAATCCTTTGCTTCTAGTTCTTGCTGCTCAGGTAGGTAGGGAAGTGGCTTTAATCATGAGTTTCATGGATTCCTTTTCAATTAACCTTTAAACTTTATGGTGTGTTTGGCTTCTATCCTTATTTGCTTAGCTTTACAGAGTTACTGAGTTGTTTCAAAAGAAATAATTCAGTAACTAACTCTTTAAACGCTTTTTAAACGAGCTGTCTGCCAGGGATCTAGGAAGTATTTGTTGTACAGTCTGTTTGGTTTGTGAGGCTGGAAGCCTGGTGTCTTTGGCTTCTGCTGTCCATCTGTATAAAGGCAACATGATTGCCCAAGGATTGCTGCTGTCTGTCCTAGGTGTGAGGCTGGGATCAATACATTTTGCAAAGGTTTAGGAAACATGAGCTGCCCAAAAACAACTTTTCATGTTGATCAAGTTACAGGGTGCAACACAAGACCCTAAGAGTAATTGACAGTAGCAAGTTCATCACTTATTGTCATTTTGCACTTCTAACACTTCACATATGATGTATAAATTGTTTATAATTGGGTGAAATTTGCTGAAATGAAACCTAGGCCTGGCTTTACCTTTCTGCCATGTTCTCTCTTCCACTCAGACCAAAAAGCAGCCGTGGTATAACAGCACGCTAGCCTCCCGACGCAAGCGGCTCACAGCCCATTTTGAGGACCTAGAGCAGTGCTATTTTTCCACCAGGATGACACGTGTCTCGGGTGAGTACCTCTGGCATGGTGTTTCAACTTCTGACATCAGTTGCCTCTAAAGTCCTCAGGAAAGACTTGCTTTGGAGAGAGCAGCTTTCACTTCTTCCTTGTGTGGGAAAGTCGCTGTACGTATTTGTGTTGTTCAGATCATCCCATTTTTCTTCCCTTGACCAGTCTTTGAAACTGCTAAGTTTAGAAAATATAATCCTTTGGAGAGGCACATGTATTACTTTATAATCCTGTACTGTGAAGGGCGTAACCCACAAACAACTTCAGTGATGCTGGCTCTGAAGATGCAAATGTATGAAAGCAATGGTTGTGTTGTCTTTCTACCAGGTGTGCTATAAACACAGTAGTAAAAAACATTGCTATTGAAATATTACAGAGGTATAAACATAAATTGATAAATTCCCCTGCATTTAGTGTGCATAGGACACTTGGAGGTTATGCTTTATGTTTCTGGACTGAGTCATGGTTAACAAATGAGTTGGAGTATAAAAGCTGAGTGTGCAGCAGCGCTGTTGTCCCATGGGGCACCCCTTAGGTTTAAGGCTTGTTTTGTAGCATTAGAAGCTGTTTTCACAATTGCCTAAGTTGCCTCATTTGTAATTGAGTAACAGCATGACAGCAGCTAGAGTAATTGTTACCTAGTGGATGGATGGTTCTTAATTATGTGACAAGATTCTCTTAAGAAATGAAGGGGTCACGTGACTATGTCTTGTGGGTGAGGAGGGTTGTTCTGCAGACCCTCTGGAGAAGAAACCAGCTTTGGGAGCAGTTTCAGGCAGTGGGCTGTGGCAGGCAATAGATTTGCAGCACCAAGCTGTGAGCCACAGCTCATGTGAAGAGTGACACACTGCAGCAAGGAATAGGGAGCATCTAGCCCTCAGGAGATGGGAGAAACCTCCTAGAGACAAGAGGGAACCAGGCAGAGGTTGCTGTGGCAGAGCATCTCTTGTTTGTTAAAATCAAAAGGTTTGGGTTGGAAAGCACCTTAAAGATCATCTAGTTTCAACCCTGTTGGCCAGGGGCAGGGACACCTCCCACTAGAGCAGGTTGCTCAAAGCCCCATCCAACTTGGCATTGAACACTTCTAGGGATGGGGCATCCACAACTTCCCTGGGCAGCGTGTGCCAGTGTCTCACCACCCTCACATTAGATATGAGGAAAAAGATCTTTAAACCTACTTCCTTTCAGTTTAAAACTGTTACCCCTCATCCCTACAGTCCCTAATAAAAAGTTCCTCCTCAGCTTTCCTATAGGCCAACTTTAAGTACTAAAGGGCCACAATAAGGTCTTGTGGGAGCCTTATCTTCTCCAGGCTGAACAACCTCAACTCTCTCTGCCTGTACTCATAGATCAGGGAGCTCAGATACCTCTGCATCTTCATGGCCTCTTCTGGACCTGTTCAAGCAGGTCCATATTTTTCTTACACTGATGGCTACAGAGCCAGACACAGTGTTTGTAACCATGGAAGGCAAGCACTGACTTCCCAGGACACAGAACAGCAAGAGAACTGGAGTAGAAACCCCTGCTTGTTCTCCCTGAATTTAGCTTTTAAGTTGTATCCACTTGAAAATAAGTTAAACCCCCAAGCTTAACTTTTATTTTAAAAAAAAGCTTTAATATTTAAGGCTGCAATGTATTTTGGGGACACTCTTAGGTATGTCTACATCTTCCACCTACTTCAGAGCAGTGACTGACTCAGTTCTCGTCACGCACAGCAAAACATTTTTAACAAGAGAAGCAGCAGGTCGAGAGGGTGTTTCAGTAGCTGGAAGGTGGGAGAAGCTGGGGGGGTGTGAGCAGGCAGGACACAGTACTCCCCAGATCACACCGAGGTGCTTTCATGCAGTGCTTTCTCAGTGATGCATAACTTGTGTTTATGTTAAAACAATCCTTATTAACCAAGAATAACAAATGGAGCTCTTCCCAGCATTCCCTTGTAGAAGGCATCTTTCTTCATAATTGGAACTATAAATATG
This sequence comes from Merops nubicus, assembly GCF_000691845.1. Classification (NCBI taxonomy): domain Eukaryota; kingdom Metazoa; phylum Chordata; class Aves; order Coraciiformes; family Meropidae; genus Merops; species Merops nubicus. The sequence continues at coordinate 6,333 of NW_008602258.1, read as the reverse complement.
AATGCAGTGGAACTGGGTTTTTGTATTCATGTGTCAGGTGCACCAAGAGCGGAGGATTTGCAAGTGCAGGTTTTTCCTAAATAAAGAATAACCTGTGACACTTGATTAAGTTTTCTTTTTTTTGACACATTTTAAATGGGTTTTAATGTGGATTTAGAGCTTTTTGCAAGAAGTTCCTATGACTGTTCTAGATATATTATAACTCTAATTATGAAATGGCCTTGCACTTTGACAGGGAAAATGTCTTGAGAAATAACATACGGTTTTCCAGGCACAGATACAGAATAAATCATAGGACGACTGTGCTTGATCTCAAAATGAGGGAAATGGAAGAGCAGTGGCTATTTGTTCCTGTCATAGCATCTATGAAAGGACCACTCTTTGAAAAACACTGACTGATGTAGATGTGCTTCTTTTCAAGCTATTTCCTGTAGTGGTCAGGTGCTGATGATTTTAATTTGGAGCAGCACTTTGTTCATTTTGCCCCTTTTGATCCATCTGATGTGAGTAATGTATAATCTAGTACCCTTAAACATGCTAATTACTAGCCTTCTTTGTTCCTTTATACAATCAAATGTGATATAGCATAGAAGGGGCACTTGAAAATGCCTTAAAAGTGTAGACCAAGATGATGATTTCTGATGAGAAAGAATTATCAGGATGCAGAAAGCTGACTCTCCTGTTTACCCACAAGAAATCACAGCTGTATTTTGCTTCTATAGATCAACCTCTTCCTTTTTCACCTCAGTATTTCCAGAACTTTCTGATAAGTGGACTAATATGTGGAGTTTGTAGTTTCCTTATGCTACTGATAAGGAAAGGGGTAAAGATAACTGCTTAACCTGCTGGTGGAATTTGATCCTGGCTGTGTGAGCAAATCATGCTTGTGGCTTCTCTGCTGCTGCAGAGGATGCCATGGTTTGACAAGGGACAAGGTGTGCAGTACCTGTAAACTGAGGTGCTGTGTATTAGAGCTGCAAGAGCCACTGTTCCCTCACAGTGCACAGGTACAAAAAGACAAAGCAAAGGTGGGAGCATTAGAGGAGGAAAGGAAGAATTGCTGCAGGTTCTGGGGGTTATTACCAAAGCCTGAAGGCTCTGTGTAATGTTTAGCTGCAGATGGACGATGGTGTTAAGAATCCTGGCTTGCCCATGTAGCATCACTGTAAGTAAGGAATTTTTCCTTATTTAGGAAATACTACATTCTAAAATGGTTTCAGTAAAATTCTGTTCATGCCAAGAAAAGCTGGGACATAAGAGGAATTGGAGAATAACTTTCAACTGTCTACACTGCAATTTAGTTTTAACTTCAGTAGGAACCTGTTCCATTCCCACAGAATATTTATTATCATTATTCAATGTGGCTCAATTTCACCTTGTCTGCTGAAGGTCATAAAACTTACACAAAACTTACTGTACAGTCTTCTGGTTTCATGCTTGTCTTCCTTTTCCAGCCCTGAAACAACTCTCCTTTAGCTTTGTTGGATTTGGGGTAAAAATACAACTTTTTTTTATACTGAAAGTGTTTTGAATGTAATTGACACCAAATGTAGGCATATTGTAACAGAAGTACAGGGTAAAGAATATACTTCTGCCTCCATAGAAAACTAGATTTGTTCTTCACAGTGTGTTTTGGTATGCTTAAAGGTTTTTTGTTAATAGTCTACATGGCCCATGGGCTCTGAATTTACATAAAATAAATGAGCTTACCAGGAAAGCTGTATTTGTGATCTCTAGGCAGATTCTCAGCACATTAGGCTCACCCAGCATTGCAGTGGAAGGACAAAAAAAAAAAAAAAAAAAAATCATGCTGCCTTCAGGGAATGCCAGAGGTGAGAGAATCTGGTTTTGACCAAGAATCCTTCCCCAATAACAAACAGATGTAGTGTCACATTAAGAGATCTTGATTTTATTTGTTTGTTTGCTGTTGAGTTTATCTTCTTACTCTGTTTCTGTCGTCCTCAATGCTCCTGCCTCACCTTAGATGACAGCAGAACCACAAGCCAGCTGGATGAGTTTCAGGAGTGTCTATCCAAATTCACACGCTACAACTCTGTCCGACCCCTGGCAACGCTGTCATATGCCAGTGACCTCTACAATGGCTCCAGCATAGTATCCAGGTAAGACTTACCCCAGCTCTGCCACCACATCTCATGCTGATACGGGCTGCTGAAGCTGAGTTAACCCATATTAAGGGAGTTATAGACTGCATATATAACACTTTGCAGTTACTTCCCAAAAGTAGTTTTGCTGTTATGTGACTATCATTGATCTGTGAAGGCACTCAAGTTACTACACAGTAGTAGCTTGTATTCCTGTTGGTGTTGGTCAAGACTGAATGCAGAACCTTTGAGGTGGCAGTGAGCATCTGGAGCGATTGTGGTAAAGCACAAAGTCTGTTGTAGGCTCAGTCCTCTTCATGTTAGTATAGTTACATTTTAAGGGAAGCAGCTGTAATGTTTTAAGAAAAGTCCATCTTGATTGGTGTTGGTAGTTTTAAGAATCTATGGTGATTTTAAATATAGTTGATTGGGATGTAATGGTAAGTATTAAAAAGCTGAGTTGTTTTTAACTGATTGCTTGAGCCACAGCGTGTTGGAAGCTCTGTTTACAGTGCTAAACACTAGTGAGGGGGTGGTTGTGGTAAAGCCAGCTCAACAGCTCTGTTCTTGCCAACAACAACAGCTCTGTATCCCCTGCTGTGTGGGGTAGTCATGTCCTGTGCCCTGCTGCTGAAGCTCATCTGAGCCTCCATGGGCTGGTTTGCACACTGAACTGGTATTGACTGTCTGTCAACAGAATTCTAGTTTAGCTCCATGAACCAGCTCCCTTAGGGATCAGGCTTAAGAGAGCACAGAGCATAGGGAAAGGCTGGGACCTGCCTACAGCCCTAACCTGAAACTCGTTTCAGCAGCTGTGGAAGTATATCCTGGGGTATATAATTAGTCTGTGGTAGCTTGTTTGGCACTTGTGGTGGTGGAAAAAAATGATGCAATGTGTTAACTGGGAAATTTTTTACATGGCATATATGCAGGACCCATTAGCTTCTTACAGGCACACTTGACAACTTTAAATGTTTGTTCACAGAAGCCTTTTGAGGGACAGAAATAGCATCAGCTCTGTTTTATACATTGGGGAGCAGGAGATCCATCACCTAAGTGACCGTACTTGAGGTCTTGAAAGAAATGTTGGGACACTATGAATTGAACTTGAGTTTTCTGAGTCTTGATCTAATGCCTTACAAAGGAGGCAGTGACAGAACAGCTTGAATGGTTTTTTTGTTAAAGATCCCAAGAAATTTGCACTCCATGGAGAAACAGAGGCATGTGTAGCATAGAACGTTGTTTTTAAAGCAGCATTGATTCCTTAACTGCTGTGGTGTG
>NW_008602258.1:0-2919 GCF_000691845.1 Merops nubicus | reverse complement strand
GAATGTATAATGTCTGCCATAGCCAGGGAGGTCAGAACACAGTAATCACTGATCTGACGTATATTTAACCTGCACTGATTGGGTTCACACTAGCTGCAATGAAATGCAGATGGGAATCTCTCTGCAACATAGACAAACTTCCTCAGCTACCAACTTCAGCACGGATTGGATTCTGCTCCTTTGCCCTTTCTTCTCCTTGACATTCTGCAAGAGCAGCATTTTTGTGGTATTTGGTTAGAAAATGCTGGAAGGGCACTAAATCTTGCTCCTGTTTTGAAGACATTGTAATTCTTAGGTGAAATACATGTTTGAAAAGTGTGTGTGTTACTCTTGTTAAAATGAAGATACTGTGGGCCCCTTCCTTCCAAACCAGTGCTAGAATCACTAGTTAAATGCATTTAACTGACAAGTAACTTGGCTTCCAACTCAGCATTCCCTGCTCATGCTTCTTATTTATCAAAGCATTTAAGAAATCTTTGGGGGTTTTAGTATGTGGGCTGAGTAAGACTCTTCACATCTGAGTGTGTCCTTAAGTGCTTTGGTAAAGCAAGGCAGCTCAATGTGCTGCTGCTGTGACTTTTGTTAGCTTCTGGCTTTCCAGAGTTCCTTTAAAGTTTGAATTTGTTCAGCTAGAGTTTACATGTAAAATGTGTTGGCCAACATGCCAACCATAATAATGATATTCACCATTGTTCTTCATCCAAATTAATGGGCTTCCAAATTCAGAGTCTTGTGAAGCTAAATGAGGTGTGTGTCTTGTCTTGGTGATGGTAGCTTAACATATTGAAAGAGCAGCTTTTGGGTACCTACAGGCGAGCCACACTAATTATCAGGGCACTTTTGTAAACATGAAAACAAGCTTTTAATGCTGTGAAGTTTTATTGCTTAGTCCACTGCACTGGTTTCTAAAGGTGTAGCTGGATGTGCAGTAGGAAATGCTGATGAAATGACAGTCTTGCTGTTGAGAAGTTCATTTAAACACCAAGCAAATGTAACATTAATAACTAAGGAATCTTTAGCAAATTTTTAGAAAGTGTTTTAAAGTGGTGCATTGAGTATACTTAAGAATAAAAGTAGAATTGTCAGAAGTTCAAACTTCCTTGTACTTCATTTAGTGTTTTTCTTTAGACCTGCTCTTAGAAATGGACAGGTTTGCATTGCTTTAATCCTACGTGAAGTTCACACGTTGAACTCCTAAAGATCTGCTGAATTAAAGAGGTTCTTAAGAACCTCTTTGCAAAGGAAACGTGTACCTTATCTGCAAAAAAATCTTGCTGTTTGTTTAGAAGGGAAATAAACTGGGTTTATGGTAAGAGGATGAAAAGTGTAATTAAAGACTGTTTCCAAACAGGTTGAGAGAACACAAACTGGGCAAAGACAGCACCCTGAGTGCCTTGCCACAAGCCTATTTAGGATTGCCTGGACCTCTTGAGGACTTGGAAAAAGCTGTCAACAAAACTGTGTTGTGCTACTGTAAAAATTCTGGTGAAATGGGGAAGCCACAGTTGCCTGTCAGAATGGAGGAGCAAACCAAGACTTTGCTCTCTGGTTCCCAGTCTCCCCAGGGACCAGTGGAGAGCCCAGGCTGAGGCTGCACCTTCCAGCACACACGGTCCTGCTCAGAAAGGTGTGCAAGCCCAGTAAGGCAAAGCTTCCCTACCTTGCTCAGAAAAATGCTCCCAAGCACAATTTATAACCCTCAGTTCCTCTTTTTTTCTCCCCTTACTTGCTTCAAGAAAACCAGATGACCAGAGAAGGATGTTGAGTGAAAACATGTGCAGGGCTTTGCATTTGCAGGTCCCTCAGTTTTACTTTAACACTCGGGAGCTTTCAGCATGCTCTGTGTGAGCATACATGTCCCTCAATAGGCTAAATGGGTTTTTTATACACTCAGTTCTCTTAAGGACGAAGTATTTACAGTTTTCACAAGTATATTAAGTTTTGTTAGAATTGGGACAAAGAATAAATTTTCCATTTATTATACCCCCAGACAGAGCAGTTGTCAGAGCTTAACTTTTCTCTCTGCTTGCTGTGGCAGTAAATAGTAAAGGCTTTCTTTTAAAGATGAGTCTGTAAACTGCAGCGTTAGCATTACAATGATTTATGTAGAAAATTGCTTTAGCACTGTCAGAGGCCTTCAGAGAATAATGTGGCAGTCTGTCTTTTTTTCTTTAAAAAAGAAAACAGAAAAATCCAAGAAACAGAAGGAAGCAAGATGTCTGTTGGAAACCTGGTTATGAGAAAGCTGGTTCTTCCTGCTGGGTCCTTCCCAGGTCTGGTGGATACAGGAGTATGACTCTCCCAGAGGCCCTGAGGTTTGGGAACAAACCTCATCTTCTCAGACTTCAAATTCTTCTGGGTTATTTCTACCATTTCTCTGAAAGCTCTTAAAATGATGCCTGAAGGGATTAGGAAACCATGTTTATCTATAGGTGTAATGATTTTCAGAGAGCCAAATCTTGAGACTGTTCAAACACTGGATCTTAACTTTGGGGTCCATTATTTTTTTTCTTTTATTACTTATTATTCCATTACCTCTAAGTAATGAACAAAATATGAAGCGATTTCTCTTAGCATTGAAAAAGTACAATTAAGTCAGTTTCAAGATGGTAGTTTTGTTTGTGTTGCCCCTTTCAGTAACATGACCTGAAATACCTTATACAAAGGTGAGCTTAAAAAGAAAAACATCCATTAGGAGTATGTTTTCCTTGTATTTATTGAACCATTTTAAGGTTTTTGTTCCCTTTTTTACTTTAGACTACACTTATCCATATAAATTCTCAGATCCAGACTCTAACAAGGTACTTTTTAGTTCTGTCCACCATAACAAGTCCCCCTTTTTTGGGGGGGGGATTTTTTTGCTACTGCTTTTGGGTTTTTGTTCTTTCTGTTGATGTTTTTGGGTTGGTTTTTTTTTTT
>NW_008602257.1:314-10256 GCF_000691845.1 Merops nubicus | reverse complement strand
TTTTTTTTTTATAGACCCCATTTTATTCACAGGGGTTCTAGTGGGCACAGTTAGTAGTAAAGGAGTAGCAGTAATTAAAGTAGTAAATTAATGTGTCCTTTCTTGTGTGAAGAACTTGGGTTTCTGTGTAGCAGCAGACTCTGAGCTCATCAAGGTGACAATAAATGCTGAATAATTTCTTCCTAGAGTTCAGACTAAGTATTCAGAGGCTGCTTTAGTGTCTGTGGCTTCTCTTGGTGGCTATCAAAAACTGCTAATTTGCTGATCTACGTGGCTTTAGCTGAGGAGGCAGGAAACCCTCATTTTCTAACACCATAAATAGAGTGCTACAGTTCACAATGTATTGAGTATAGATAAAAAAAATGAGGTATATCTAAATCACTTTGAAATCACTTCTGCTAATGGAGGATGGAATAAATTCTCTTCTAAGCAAGCCTCAGAATAAATAAGCTGAAGTACCAACCTGTGCCAGTTCTAACAAAATCAGACCACAAGATATCTCCAGCACCAGTTATGAACCAAATACAGATGTGGGAAGGAAGGACTATGAAATCATGGATCTTGCAATTGAAGCCAGGGAGGAGGTGTTATAACAAAGCTGTTGTAGTTTACACCTCAAGTGAAATCACAGCATCACACAGTGTTCTGTGGCAAGAGAGCAGTTTTCTCTACTAAATCAAGGATCAGATTTACACTGGTGCTGCTCCAGCATCTCCTCAAGCAGAAACCATTTGAAATCTCCCCTGGCTACGTCACGTCTGTCACACTGCAGCTCCCTCCCTTGATGATAATGTTTTAAGACTTTGCTTCAGATGAGTTATCAGTCTGATAACACAACATTTGTTACGTTTGCAGAACATGTGGATTGAGAGAACCATCTACGTGACAGCCTACAAGTTACCAGGGATTCTGAGGTGGTTTGAAGTCAAGTCAGTTTTCATGGTAAGATCCACGTGGCCTGGCTGAGGTTGGGTGAAACGTGGGGCTCTCATACAGCCAGGGAGCATTTTGGTTTCTGGAGGACTGTGCTTAGTTCTGTGAAGAAGCCACATCCCTGTACCTGGCATCTGACAGCAAGGGAGACTTGCTTGCTGAGGATGCTGGTTATGGACCTCAGGTAATGCTTCTGGAGGAACACAGTGCAGGCTCAGTCCTCCAGGAATTTAGGGTGAGGTCCAACCAAGTGCTTGCAGAACTTTTGGTGTTGGTTACAGCCTGTGGCATAACCTGTGTGCCTAAAATGGAGACACCTGAGGAGGCAAAGGAAAGCCCTGCTACATCCAAGTCAAACTACTCAAATTTTGGAAAAGAGGATTTCAAAGACTTATGGAATTGTTTTGGTTGGAGGAGACCTTTAAGACTATCAGTTCCAACCATTCCCCAGCACTGCCAGGTCCCCACTGCCCCGTGTCCCTCACCCCACATCTCCACGGCTTGGAAACCCCTCCAGGGGTGGGGACTCCACCACTGCCCTGGGCAGCCTGGCACAGCCCTGGGCAACCCTCCAGGGCAAGAAATTGTTCCTAATATCCAACCTAAACCTCCTCTGGTGTAACTTGAGGCCATTTCCTCTTGTCCTGTTGCTTGTCCCTTGGGAGCAGAGCCCGACCCCCCCCTGGCTCCAGGCTCCTGTCAGGAGCTGTGCAGAGCCAGAAGGTCTCCCCTGAGCCTCCTTTGCTCCAGGCTCAGCACCCCCAGCTCCCTCAGCTGCTCCTCCCCACACTTGGCCTCTAGACCCTTCCCCAGCAGCTTCATTGCCCTTCTCTGGCCACGCTCCAGCCCCTCAAGGTCCTTTTTGGAGTGAGAACACTTTGATTTTGGCATTTGATTGTAATTTACTCAAACTGTACCATAAATGGAACACATGGTCTCTGTCTTCATTTCTTCTCTACTTACCATTTGTGATTAAAGGGGGTTTTTTTGTTTCTTTTCCATAGTTAGCTAAACTACACCCTAGCAACCTCCCAGAGTACCTCCAAATTACTCATTTCTCTGTTCTACCATTTAGACTGTTTAGATAAGATATATCCATTAAATGCCTTTAAGATTAAATTATTCTTACGCAGCTGTAATTTTTAAGCAGCAATAAAAACATTGTTACTGCAGTTTTTAAATCTCTCTTGTGAGGCTTATTTTTAAAGGAAAAGAACAATTTGCATATGATTAATTAAAACCTTTTTCATTGCTCCATTGAGGTTCTGTTGGACAGTTGTATTTGGATGAACAGAAGTAATGCAGAAAATTACTATGGTATCTATAGTAACAGAATATGAATGTGATGTTTGACAGTAATAGGCAGCTGAATAAAGCACGTTGAATTTTTAATGAATTTTGTATTTTCAATATAATCCTGATAGAGGAGATTGTCTTTATCTTCATGATTGCAAAAAGTGTTGTTTATAAAGGCTGGCAAATCTGATGAAAGTGGTTGTTTTTTTTTTCTTTGAAGAACCCAGCCTGAGAGGCTGCTTTCTGCAGGCAATTTGTATACAGGCACCTTTAACATTCTCCTTGTCGTGGGGATGCACCTAAATCCTGGGAGAGTGCTTCCCATAAGCTTTTTGTAAGCAAGGATTATATTAGTAGCTTAGCTGCAAAAATGACACCAGAATGGGACTTAATAGTCTGTGGGAAGATGGCAGCAGATAACTTGACCTAGCTCTGGCGTGGTTACTTTAAAATTGGTATTGACTTTCTTCAAGATTCCTGTCAGCTGAAATCCTGGAAGCACCATCACGAGGTCGACGTCCCTGTAATGCTAAATTTTGGCTGTGGGTAACAGATATTATTGATGGTTGACTAAACTCCATGAATTAAAGTAGCTTTGCACATCTCGTGTTTTATTGATGGAGGTAGAATGTCTTAAAGGAAGAGGTGAGATCCTATCAAATGAGTGCTGAGAGAGAAGTGAATAATTTAATAAATGCAGTGTATTATGTTACATAACCCATAGGAACATGAATCATTTCCTTAAATCTATTTGCTTTTAAAATTCCTTCCAAGGACTTTTCCCCCAGAACCTTTTCAGCCTGTTCATTATCTGCAAGGAATTTGTTGCACACGTTCATTCCTCTGCATCTCATCTGTTTTAGCTGGACACAGCTAAGTTGGAGGGGAAAAAATGACTGAGGCCAGCCAGTGAATGAGAAGCTGGAATTTGAATTGCTTTTGGTTTTAAAAAGTACAAATACTCATCTCTGTTTTGTTTGGATATTTGGTTTTTGTAGTGTTGTGAATGTATCAGGAGTATTTCATTTCTGATTGTGTCGTGTCCAGGGTTAGCAGCTACTCAGGACAAGGCTCATCATTTACAAGGGTAGATATTTGTGAGGATAAAGAGCTTTCAGTAAGTTCCAAAATACAGTTTCTAGTAGTAGGATGGGAACTGCAATTCTCCATCTGCTTTTAAAAAGGAGAGGGTGGTTTGGAAGAGTAGTCAAGGGAAGGAGAATGAGAAAGAAAGCCATGATTGCTGATAGAGAGAACTCCAAAAAAGATGTCTGTCAGCTCAATGAGTGCTAATTTCTGTAGACATTCCAGAGCTTTAAAAGCAATGGTTCATCAACAAATTATTGCATAGTTATAAGCCCATTAATACAAGTGACAGAATCCCAAATTTAGCCTATGATGTTCACAGCAGATCTTGCCAAACCAGACGTTGAGTGTGGGTTTTATGTCCAATTTCCAGCAGTCTGTCCATCTGAGCCTGCCCTGCTCCCCAGCCAGAGCAGAAGCATCAGGCTCCTGACCTGCCTTCAGAATAATTCACCAGGCAGACGTCTTGAATGCTGATGAAACCCTCCTTGATGTAATCAGATGGCAGATGTAAGAGCAACAGCTAAAGGGATTTGATTAGAAGTGGTTCTCAGCCCTGTGATAGCCAGGTAGAAGTGCTGCTTTGTTTATGTAGCATTTATGGAAATCAGGGGGTAATCAAATATACACTTGCATCTTCCTCACAGGGCTTAATTAACCTTCTGTTCCATTCCTATCACATCCCCTTTTTAATATAAGTAGGCTCTGTCTTCCAGTGAGGACTATCTACACTCAGGGTTCCTGCATTTTAGCACTTAGCCCAGCCACTAAATACACAGATTTTAAAAATACTTAAAATACTTCAATACTGTTTTTTCAACGTGAGCCACTGTCAGTCTGAAAGACACAGTGTCTGGTGATAAATCATAGCTGGAGATCAATCGATTAGAATACAGCAGATTTGACCCAGGATAAGAGCTAATTCACCCCATGAAGACATCTGAAGTGCTCTCTTCCTTGAAGTCCAGGCTGAGGGAGAACATTTCTTCCTTCAGATATCGATGCTCAGATGAAGAAGATGTGACCTTGTGGGGAAAAGCACAGCAGATAGCTTAGAAGTCATCTCTTCAGCATATTAAACTTGATTTCCTTGGAAACAGGCCAAAATAATCACTGCAAAAAATGTCTTCTTGATTTTTTGAGCTGCTTAGGATTACATTTTCCATCAGAAAATCCACATTAAGTTATCGTTTTGGTTCTTGCTGTATTCCATTAAGCTGGATCTTCTTTGTACTGCTAAAACTCGACGGCTTGTAATCTCTGATGTTCTCCATAATCCTCCCCAAAAAACCTCACATGACTCCTGTTGGAGCCTTGCTGGATGTTGTGCTGAGCTGTAATCCATCCTTCAGCACTGAAATGCATTTAACTTTCTCCACTGCTCTTGTATCCCATCAGTGGCAGGATACCCAACTCTGGAGATAGCAAATCTTGAAGGGTGAAACCACCTTTTCATGTTAATTATTGGTTAAAATACCTTTTCTCCTGAAATTCCTGCTCTAATTGTGCTTGTGGTGCTTTGGTGTGCAGCCAGTTCTGTGGCAGGTTAAAAACTCTGCTCCTGGGTTAAAACTTCCTTTTGTTTTTTTGTTTTAGGTGGAAATCAGCCCCCTGGAAAACGCAATAGAGACTATGCAGCTCACAAATGATAAGATCAATAATATGGTCCAGCAGCATTTGAACGATCCAAATCTACCCATCAACCCTCTCTCCATGCTCCTGAATGGCATTGTGGATCCTGCAGTCATGGGAGGGTTCACAAACTATGAGAAGGTAATGGCAGAATTCTCTGTCCTGCAGTCCTTTGAGCGTGGGCTCTCCTGAATGTCTCCTTGACAGCCCTTTCAGGGAAGAAATTCTTCCTAAAATCCACCCTAAACCTCCCCTGGTGCAACTTGAGGCTGTTTCCTCTTGTCCTGTGGCAAAGCTGGAGTGGGAATTTCTGGCTCAGCTTCAGTGACCAAAGTAGCCCATCACAATTCTCTCCTTTGCTTTCAAACGTGTGAGTTTTTAGAGGATTAATCCAATGGGAGAGCCTTCTGAGGTACCAGCTGGCTGCAAGTATGTCAAAATTATTTTAACGGGAATTTCTGGCTCAGCTTCAGTGACCAAAGTAGCCCATCACAATTCTCTCCTTTGCTTTCAAACATGTGAGTTTTTAAAGGATTAATCAAATTGGGAGAGCCTCCTGAGGTACCAGTTGGCTGCAAGTATGTCAAAACTATTTTAACTGCATGTTTACATGAACTTTTAAAGTTATATGGGAGGAGATATTAGCATTGGGAAACTAAAACCAATATATCTGTTATTTATGTTGTGAGTATTAACCCTAATGAGGTAGCATGAGAAGCTACACGCTGGTGGACATGTTGTTGGACTCATCTTTTTATGTCCTTCTGTCACTCTCACCCATTTCATCCACCAAAATTTTACGTGTCCTGGAAACTGCTAGAAAGACATTTCAGAGATGTGCCAAGTGCTCTGCAGGGTTACCCCTGAGGTTTGGTATTGATCACCGTGGGCTCATCTGCCTGCTCTGCTGCTCATGAAAGATTGATGTCTTCATCTTAAAGCATTGTTCAGTTCTGCTTCTCTTTCTTAGGTTTTCATTTGTATTTGCAGCTATTCCTGCTATTTTGCACAACTTTGGGCTTGATTCATTTATCTTTGCTGTAAGTAATTCTTCCGTGGTGGTAGATGTTGACTCATTTTCTGAAGCAGCTTCTCATTTCTCTCTCTCTTGACTAGGCTTTTTTCACTGAAAAATATATCCACGAGCATCCAGAAGACCATGACAAGATTGAAAAGCTGAAGGATCTGATTGCTTGGCAGGTAAAAAACTTTTAAGTTGGGTTGGTCAGGGCCAATATCCCAATATCAAGGGAAAGAATATTTTGTAGTGGTGTTGGGTTGTCCAGAGTTTGCAGAACCTTTGCTTCACTTGCTGTGTAACTTAACATGGTATAAAAACTTTAAAGAGTCATAAAACATGTAGAATTAGCTGATTATTTTTATGATATGTCACAGCAGAAATCATTTAAATGTAAGATTAGAAGATGGTTTCCTGAACCAGGAATGGGAGGCAGGTTTCCATCCCTGTGCCTGAGACAAAAGAGGAACCAACTTGCATACAGAACTGCATTTCCATGTACAAAAGGATATTTTTCAGGACAAACAAGAAAAAAAATAGCCAATTTTGTTCTTTAGTCATAGAGTGGACATTTTCCAGTGCTCTCAAGATAATTTTATGCTAACTAAAAAAAAATACCAGTATGATTGGAAGTGTTTTTCCCACAGAAGAAGAAAGTGCATCATTGTCTTTTTTATATTCAATTTAGCCTTGATGATAAAGGGAATGATTTACATTTCTATAGGTTTCAGTCTTGGAGGTAGTAGAACCAAAGATACAGCATTTAAAAAAAAATAAATTAAAAAAAAATCCTCAGAACACAATAAAACTATCACTGAATAAAAAACTTGTTTAGTCTGAAAAAATTTAAAAAAATAGGTATTTATTTCTTTATTTTCTGGTGAGCTTTTACAGCAGATTAGATTTTAGGAGCTTTAAGTTTCACAGAGGAAAATAATTTGATCCCAGAAGACTGACTTGATGTCAGCTCTCTGTTTTTGCCTCTGATAGAGATACTTCAAATGAATTGCAAACCCCCTTTTCCTCAGCAGAGATCCACTTTGGTGACATTTGTGTGTTGAAATGTTCTCCTTCTTTGGAAATATGTATGGCAGCTAATCACCTGGTGTTTTAATTGGTCAGTGGTTTTAAATGCATCATTTCCCATCAATATCATAGTTCCAGAATGATAAGAGCTAAAAAAATAAAGAAAAGGGTTTTTTTAATATCTGCAAATTATTCTCAGTGAAAGTTTTAACCATGTCATGAAATATCTCAGGAAATCTGTGTGAAATATCTGAGGAAATCAGTGCTTTTAAATTACCTGAGATATTTCATATACATTTAGTGCATCAAAGACTTCAGATTTGTGTCAGTTTTTGGACCCCAGAGGTGGGTGGGGAGCTGGCTGCCAGCTCCTGGCTGGTGGCAGGAGGGGGGGAATTGTTCTGGAAACTTTCCCAAGTGAGGCAGTGGTCTGAATTCATCACAGGCTTGACAGTGATTGAAAGCAAAAATGAGTTTTCATTTTTCAATAATGCAGGGCTTGGAGTTTTGTAATCACCCCGAGATTGTCTTTATGCTGTATAAATCAAGCTGGATGTATGAAATAGTAGCCTGACAATCATGTTATCAGCTGACTAGTTAAATTTAATATTTTTTCCATCCCTTTTGCCCCCTTCTCCATTGTTCTGTGGAATTTGTGCTCCTTGGGATATTACCCTTTTATTATTCCTGTGAACTTTTAAGTGTGTGTTTTTTCCTGTCTTGAGATTTTTTTCAGATAAATATCATTAGTAAAGCAACATCCAGTTTTTATCCATCTTTGTGCTTTTCCAACATGGTAAAAAAAAAAAAACATTGCCATGCAACTCATCATTTCAAGCTGATCTTTTCTTTCAACATGAAGATAATGAAGTGATTGATTGAAATTATGGTAATGAAATGAACGATCAATGCATTAGTCACTCTGCATTTAGCTGAGGTATTTACAGCATACCAAAACCAGTATGTCACAGGAAAACCCACTTCTGCAGAGCTGAAAGACATTCAGCCTGCCAAACAATTATGCTTTAGGATAGCATTACTCTGAAGGATTTTAAGATTTAAGATCAATCTTAGTAATTCAAACCTTTTTTTTTGTTCTTTTCAGCTGAGCAGATCAAGATCGTTTAAAATAAATAAATAACTTTTAAAAATCAGGGAATAGTAAGTGGCAGTGGAACTTGATGAAATTTTAAAATCAACAAAAGTGAGAGTTCAGAAATAAGTGCTAAATTGAGCTGTTGTCCTTCCTCCTTCAGCTCATCCAGTGCTAGCTCAGCTACTTGGTTCTCTCTGCTTTTTTAATAAGTGGCAATTATCATGAATTTGGCAAAATTCTGCCTCTGTCTCCACATCTAACAGAGACTGATACAGGTTTAAAACTCAGTGTCACTCATCACCAGATTTCTTTGTGTCTGGAAAGGAGGCACAGGAAGAACTTTGAAGTTAGTAGAAGATGAATCAGAAATGGTAAAACAGTCCCCATGTACTTTCTTTCTGTACTTGATAAATATTGAAAGGATTAAGTGGTCTTGGGCAGGGAAACCAAATATTCTGACTCAGAAATCTCACAGTTCTGTAGGAAAACCACAAGAAGTGTATTAAGTTCAGCTTCTGTTAAGGAATAACAACCCTTTTCTTCTTTTTCTTCTATCTTTTCTGATCTTTCATTCTCTTATATTTGGTGCCTCCTCTTCCCTTGATCTCTTGACTCAACAATTCTTTTACCAGGAGGCCACCAGCCTTTAGGCTTTTCTGTTGTTGTTGTTGTGACTGGGAGATTTCCCTACTAAAAATATATAATTTACTTTATATTACTTGATTTTTCTAAATTGGAGATGGCTGATCCCTAGGACAGGCTCATTAGTGCATTATCTGCTTGTAAATATTATCTCAGACCCTCCATCCACTTCATCTTGGGAATTGATTTCTTTTTTTTTAAATCAATTTTAAAAGTCAGCAAGTTCTTGGAAATAAATGAGCCAAGTGGCTGTTTATCCCTGCAGAATAAAGGGTCACAATGTGGCCTGATTGTTCTGAAGATTTGGAATTTCATTTATTTATTCAAAGCAGGAAAATTTTATGGTTTTCCTCTATCATTTTTGTGGAGTGAAAATCCATATGGTTGTAAAGAGAAGCATGAAAAACTACATGAAAAACTTATTATTATTATTACTTCTCTTTGTAGCTTTTTAGGAGAAGAAACTGTGTCCATTTAAATAGTGCCAAATCACAGAGAAGCAGCTTGATAAAATTTCTTGAGTTTGTTCTTGTGTAATTCATCTGTGTATTTATTATTCTCCATACTAATAAAGCTATTCCTTCTGATTGCTGCTCAGTCTTATTAGAAAAATCTGGTTTTAATCAGTATTATGATTTAATTATGAATTATTAAGAAGCAGCCTCTTAGCTTGATTGCTGCAGAGAATATCTAAGTTAGAATCAGGGCACTGTGTGGGCTGCAACTGACCTGGATGAGGAAATATTTTTCCTAAGCTGGAGGTAGAAAACCCTAATGGTGTGTCTGGATAGCTGTGGGAATGAAAATGTCTCTCTTAAAAGATTTTCAAAGGTCAGCTACACCTCCACACAATGAACTAATTATATAATCTGGTGTTGGCATGGATATTCTGTGACAGAAGCCTTGAAGAGAAATGATTATTTTTCAGTTAAAAAGAAAATTAATCTAATTTTTTTTCCCCTCTTCTCTTTTGTTCCCAAAGCAAATAAAATGTTTGTTGGGTTTTTGTTTCCTAAGGAGAAATATATAGGGTATAAAATTATACATTTTATTAATAATCCTCTTCAGAATATATGTGTCCAAGGATGTAGCTCATTTGCAGTTTCAGAAATAGCATTTATTAAAGAAAACACACAAGCATTTTCTCCTTCAAGGTTTTATTCTCATGAAACTGGAAAGGGCTGATATTAATAACCCCCTGTGAGAGTCATCA
>NW_008602257.1:0-283 GCF_000691845.1 Merops nubicus | reverse complement strand
GCCAGTTTGCCATTGTCAAGTGCAACGGTCACGGGGGCCTGTGACTGTGACACCACAGGAATATTTCTGCTGCCTGATAAATTCTGCTGGGCCTCCAGTTCATCATCCGTGGGCAGAACTCGGAGGGGATTCATTTTAAAGGACTTGGGTTAACAGAGAAAAGAAGAACACACCTATAACATTTTTAGATTTCTTTTTACTGCGTTTCTTTTTGTATTATGCCGACCTTCATACACAATGAATGACGATAATTAAAAATTATTAAATATTTATTATTATTAAT
>NW_008602256.1:84278-124135 GCF_000691845.1 Merops nubicus | reverse complement strand
TGTGTAGACTTCCCTCCTCCTTCCCAGTTAGGCAGTTCATTGTTGTCTAAAGTGGTTATATTTGGGGTTGAAACTGTAACTATTATTCTGGATTGCTTGCACCAGTTTAATGTTCTGCAGTTGCTGGTAGAGAGGCAGCAGGCAGAGGAAGGGTTCTGAAGTATAGCTTGGGTTACATCACACAAACCCTTCTGCTGACTGTCTCAAAAATGCATAGTTTGTGAAGAAAGCATCCAGTAAATTCCATATCACATGGTGCAGAAGTTTAGTTGCCGTTGTATGAACAGTAATGAATAAATCCATAAAAATCCACAAGAACTTCCTTTCTTTCAGTGTCTACCAAAGACAGGCCCAAAAAGTCAGTTTGTATCTCCACCCCTTCCAGTACAGAAGTACAGCAGGATAAATGGCAAAATTTATTCACAGGCAAAAGGTATGTTTTGAATTGGAGAATTTCTGTTAATTATTCAAAAGAAAATTAATGTGGATTTTTTGCTTGTATTAAAGAGCTCATCACCACCTCAAAAGCAGATAGAGAACAGCTGTAATGGACTTGAGCATAGGAATAAATACCTTGCAGGGTAAGATTTGGGAGAAAGCTGTGATGAGACCATTCTTGGAGTGAAAGTGCTTCTGGTGATGCTTGGTGGTCTGAAGCTTACCAGAAGCTTGTGCAATCCAAAATGGCATTTATCATTGATGTTCTTCAAGGTGCAGATGTCGATTAGATGACTTCGTTAATAGCCCTGGAGCTGCTGTGTCTCTCCAGAACCTTCTGCTACCAGGATCTGTAATCATGGGCTGTGCCATAGCAGGTGTTTCTTGTTCACAGTTAGGAGCTGTTGGCAGCTATACCCCTTCCTAATGAACAGTTGCATGCAGAAAGGAACTGGAGGGTACTTTTTTTGGACACGGCTGACAGCTCAAGCAACCATCCTGTTATCTGTTAGGGGAGTATGTTCCACAAGTGAAGTCCTTGCTGGGTTTATTTGGTAGTCTTTCTGGTGTGCTAGGGGAGACATGGGAAAACTCTGCCAACCGGTTCCTGTTAGAAGGCTGCAGTAGACTTCCTTTATTCATTTGTAAGGCACAAGAAATAATGTCTAGGTCCCAAGAGCAGGGAAAAAAAACCCTTTTAAAATCTGCAGAGATAAAATAGGAGAGAAAGTGCAAGTATTACACCTGTTGCAGTGGTTCTTCAGTTGTAGCTTCTTGCTGACACGTGAAGCCATGACATACCTGAGGGAGCTGGCTTATGCTGATTCTTTTCATTAATGTGCTGCTTTCAGTTGCTGCTGCTCTTAAACGTAGGTGTCCTATACAGCTTGACCTCATATATCACAATTAAAACTGTACTTTTGACTGTCCAAATTAACTGTATTACATGTATCTGAGTAGGAAAGCCTTCTAGAACACCTGCATCAGGACCTGCTAGTGACAGAGGCAACTCTGAGACAATGCCAGCACTAGAAGATTCTTCTAGGACTTTTATGGTAGTAAGTTACCTTGATTTTTAAGGGGGAGGAAAAAGCACAAAATAAAACAATTGCACTTAAGTGAGTATCTGAAGGGTGACTGGTGGAGTTGTTGACTTACCTTCTTATGCTCTTCAACTAGACTTTTATTGTCATACCAGAAATAGTGTTTTACCTCTAGTAAAACTAGGCAATAGTGTTTTACCTCTGTCCAGTAATGCAGCATTCTCTGGCTGAAGAAAGAAAACAAAATAATTTCCTGCTCCCTTAAATTTTGCAAAATATTTTACCTTATGAGAGGGGGGGGAAAAAGATGAATGCTTATATGCTCCACACAGGGCAACCGTGCAAGCACCTTGTAAACAGTTGAATTAATTCTTACATTAATTGCTGAGGTAGAATTCAAGCTTTATGGAACCTCATTAATCGCTCCATGCCTTGATACGGATGACTTAAAGCAGCTGAGTACCACGCTATAACACACCACTGAGTTCCACTTCAGTCCAGAACAGCACCAACAACAGACAACCAATTATTGCTGAGCCTCTGTTTGCCTTACCACTTGAGTTACTAGGAGTTGTGTAAAACCCAGACTGCTTTTTTGCCTTCCTGTTCTTGTCTTTCTCCCCTGATGTTCCTTGTTTTTTCTAGGCTGACAGGTATTTTGGGAAAGACATGTATATGATTTGAGTTGATGCTTAGGTTATTGTTGTCCTTTCAGGACACGTCTCCTAATGAAGCTCATGTTTTGGTACCATCTGGACCTGCATATACAGACAGTGAAGAGATAGAGAGAGAAACTGCTTATCCTGATGGAAAGGTAAAGTGAGAGCTCAGCACTCTGAAATTCCACAGGACAGCTGTTGTGAAAGAGGAATGTGGCTGGGGATAGCTCAATACTTACCTCTCTGTAACGGCTTTGTTAGGTTGAAAAGGTTTTGAAGAATGGCTGTCACCTCGTATTTTTTCCCAATGGGACATGGAAAAAAGTGGGTTCTGATGGGAAGACTTTAACTATAACCTTCTTCAATGGGGATGTGAAGCAGGTTATGCCTGATCAAACAGTGGTATGTAAGCTATGCCTTCTGAATCCTTCTATAAATACGTGTACATAGACACACACACAAAGAATATCTCACTAGTTATGTTAAATCTGAACTATTTTCTCCAGATTTACTATTATGCTGATGCTAAGACTACACATACTACATATGCTGATGGCTTAGAGGTCTTGCAGTTTTCAAATGGACAAATAGGTAAAGAAGTCCAACTAACCCTCAAAATTTCTGCCTACATACATGTGTATATATATATATACACACCCACACCCCCACCCCCCTGTATTTATATAATAAGCATATTGTCTCATAATACATTTCAGAGAAGCATTATCCTGATGGCAAGAAAGAGATTACCTTCCCTGATCAAACTATTAAGAACTTATTTGTGGATGGGCAGGAAGAAAGTATCTTTCCGGATGGCACTATTGTTCGCGTCCAGCGGTAAGCTGCACCTTACGGGGAGGGAGGAGCAGGCGGGGCTGCTGATGGAGGCAGCTGAACTTCTACAAGTTTACACGTGCACCTACTGTGCTGTGACCATGTATTTACTGTTTGAAGCATTGTATCTACATATGTGGGCGCTTCTGGTAGCCTGGAGGACAGGTGAAGGCCGAAAGCCTGTGTGTATTTTGGCATACCTTAACGCGAGGGACTTGTTTTGTTTGCGCCCAGCTGCAGGGAGCGCGTCGGAACCTGGCTGGTGTGGCAGGTGGGTCCGGCTGACGGCTGGTAACATAGTGCTCGAAATATGAAGCTCTGAACTTTTCCTGGACTCTTTTTTTCATTGCAGCAATAGATTTAGTGTAGAGAAAGTGTGGCAGAGGCTCTCCAGTACAAAGAAGTTTACGTGAATTTTGCAGAACCCCAGGTTTTTTGAGTACCAGCCACCTGGGCTGATATTTAACAAAATGTTTTTTTCACAAATACTGTATTTTTTAAGGCCTCCCTTCCTTTAGGCTTGCATGTTAAATGTTTTTTTCTGAAATTAAACTTAAGCCTATGTGTAGTCCTTAAAATGATCTTTAAAATAAAATACTTGTGTTTAATGCAGAGATGGAAGCAAAATGATAGAGTTCAATAATGGCCAGAGAGAACTGCACACATCCCAGTTCAAGAGACGGGAGTATCCGGATGGCACGGTCAAGACCGTGTACGTGGATGGGCAGCAGGAAACCAAGTATGTCTCTGGGCGAGTGAGAGTGAAGGACAAGGACGGTAACGTGATCCTGGACACCAAGGTATAGGCAGTAGTGACACTGTTGGAAGTGCTAGTACATCAGCAAAAATAATGTACATTCCTGTAAACAAGAGAAACCCCTTTAAACTTGTGTATATATTGTTTATAGTTTTTCTGAAATAAATTTTATTTTTCACTGGGTGTTAATACATCCAAGCTTTCTCTGCTTTTTTTCTTCCCCCCATTTCTACTTTTAAGCAGCAGTTTGATTCACTATTGTCATGTATAGTTTAAAGGGCATTTGAAAAAAATTCTCAGTGCTGTCAGTGAAAATTCTTCAAAGAGCTGTAGATTACCATATTTTAGACACGAAAAAAGATTCTTTAATCCAAGGTAAAAGTTATTGCTGCTGGAACCTGTGCTGCGGTGGAAGACAGCAGAAGGCCAGATGCAAGAGTCCAGGTGTCAGTTTATTGCTTGATTTAAGAGTAAATGAATGGCAGGATTCCTTTTCAGTTAGCCTTAGGCTGTTCTTTCCCAAGTCTTATCCTTCATCTTATGGTTAGGAGACAAGACCATTACAGAACAGATGGTGGTCTTTTGAACTGCTCTTCTATATTTATAAGGGTGAGACAGGTGAGACTGGGGGACAGGTTAATGCTCCAAGCTACTTAGAAATGTGGGATGAAACACCAGAAATCAACTAAAGGTCATCCAATCCAATTTTGCCACCTAACAGGTATTTTTAAAATGAGTTGTCTTAAAATTCTGTGGTATCCATGAGCAAAGTGCTACTGCTGGAGTGTCTGTTCTAACTCCCCCTATAGCGGCTGCTGAAAATGTTGCTCCCCTCTCTTACACAGTAGACGATCCTTTCTTCTTCCACTTTTGTATGTTTCCCCCCACCTTTTCTCCTCAACAAAAGCAAACTCTGTGGTTACTGTGTCTGTGCCCTTTTTCACTCATGGGGTAAATCAGCTTGCAGTAGTGAGAACTGGCTGTCCTGAGAGGCTGTGGAGTCTTTACTGTGCATGCTTTTTCCCTGATAATCTAGACAAAATTCTCTCTGGGGAGGCTGGAAAAGGAGGGCTGAGCTTTGAATGTGAAGGATAGGATACACTAGCACACTACAACAGCCAAAGAAATTTTGCAGATTATAGCAGTAAAGGAAAACAAGCTTTCAGATGCATGCTTAACAAGCTCCTGTTTATTCCAACACTTTCAAATGAACACTAAAGCTCCAGGAGTAGGAGGGAGATGCAAGGACACCCACAACACCTCCCTCTCCTCGTGACTGAAAACAGAAAACAGCAACAGTGCAAACATGTTCCAGAACAAAGACAGCAACGCTTCCCTCCCCCCAGCTGTTCACTTGCAATTCCAGACTCTAAACCTGGAGAAGTCTATTACCAACTATGCCTGAAAAACGAGAGTTACATCACAGTAACAGAATTATCATCTCCCCTTCAAGTCTTCTAACGAGGTAATAGAAATAGTGTACTTGGCAACAACCGTTTATCTGTCTCCTTACTCTCTACACATTAATTCCATCTACTCTATGTAAAGGATAACACAGAACAATACTTCAGGCTCTAAGGGCAAGAGACTGAGCTGTGAAAATACAGTTTCACTATTTCAAGATTCAAACAAGTTTTGAATATTATATATAAACATCAATTAGAAGAGTGCTTATTAAATGGAAGGGAAAATGACTACTTAACAGAGCTAGCCAAGAAATTTGAAAATACAAGTCTCCAATATTCTATGTAGACAACACATCCTGTAAAGATTTTAATTTAAAATATTCCAGCTTTGTCTAGATGTTATCATGGATCTGTCTGCAAACATCTGGCACAGGACACAGATCAAGTGCTGAAAATAAGGAAAAACAATTTGATTAATTTGACCACACTGCCACACATCATGTAATTTTCTTCAGTTACTACAAGCAGCAGAAGCTCTAACTGTTATATTGCCTTGGGGCTCTGTGTCAGTGCCTGTTAGTTCCTAAAGCTATACTGTGGGCATCAGTAATGCGTATGAGAAGAAATGTAATAACATAAAATGCTGTTAAAAAATTCGAAGTGGAAGTGTGGACAGAAGGACACTTTTAAAAAACAATGAACTCTAGTTGTCAACATTACTGACAGTTTAGACTTTGCTTCCAACTTCTGAAATTGTACCTTTATAACAGTATGAATTTGTAGTTCATATTCACTGTACTTACATGTCACTCATCCAAATCTGCAAGTCCCATTTCTATCAGTTTCATATGAACTAGATTTTTATCATCTTCATACAAAGAAATGGTGATGTCTGGTGAAAGAGCCTGAAAACCAGAAGTTCACAGTTTTGACAGTAACAGATTTAAAGCTCAAGCTAACTAATAGTAAAAGTTAGTTTATTTGCTATACTCAGTGCCTAAATGGAGCTGTTATTCTACAACAAATATTACTGGTGTTAAGGAAACTGCTTTAAAAATAACAGGAATGCTCAGAAACTTTTTGTTTGCAAGTAAGTAAAGACTACTGTGTGATTTTCCCTCTTCATGAGCATTCCTTCAATGGCAAATGGTTCACAATTTTCCATTATGATGATTCACAGTAAAACAAATACATTACACTCAGAGTGCTATTAAGAGTTTTAGGCTGAGTGAGCACTAGGAGAATAGAAAGTGTTTCTCACACGTATGGAAGCAGAGAGCTGTTTTCCTTCAATACACTCCATCATAGCCCACAGTGCTTCCAGACTCCATTCTGGGGAATAAGGAATTCTTTGGACATTTCTGTCATATACGGCAGGTTTAAATCCAGTCAACAGAGCCCGCACTGCCTGAACAGGATACTTCAGCAGGTAATAGGGTATGTGACGTAATCTGAAACAAAAATGAAAAATGTTTGCCTCCAGCAATCCCCCTGTCAAGCTGAACTGTCAGTATGGACATACGGATAGCTTAATGGTTCCTGCAGCAGATGTCTGGTGTGGGAACTGGGCTCAGGGCCTCTGCGCTACACCATGTTGGTGTCAGACTGAACCATTCACCAGGCAGGGCTAGGCCCTCGGATGGACTTCAGCACAGTAACCACCAGGAAGCAGGCCAGCACCCCACAGACCCCTCAGCCCACCACCGCTCCCCACTGCAACGCTTGGTGAGAAGTCACAAGATCTGAGCATGGGAATGAAAGTGCAAGTCATCCCAACACAGGCTCCAAATCTGGTGTGTCTGAAAAATGCCAAAGACCACAGTTTTATATTATCAACTTTATTCTGTATTTCTGTCCCAGACACAAGGGAATGGGGAAGCAGAGCAGGAAGTGCAACCCTGAAATAAAACATGCACTCGCTCCTGTGACCCGAACAGTCTGTGAAGCAGGAGATCTGTTAAAATCCCCACTTTACCTCATCTTCAGCAAGGACCTGGAGATTCCCCCGTGAGCTCAAGAAAGTCAAAGTGATTAGGCAGTGCGTGTGTGTGTTTATACATATACACACACACATAAAAAGTGAAAGTGCTTCATACACACATACACAAACACACTGAGACAGAGAACACTCAGTCTGAGACAGCTGGAAGCCATCTCCTGTGCAGGTGGCAGTCACACAGTGCCAGAGGATTTGTTTGTGCACCTGAAGGGCTCCATCACTATTTTGTGTAAGCTTCTTGGGTGCGAAAGCAGATTGGAAGCCTGAATCTACTTCACAGTTTAAGTAACGTGATCATGATTAAGAAATCTGATACTATAATTATAGTAGTTGTGCAGCTGCTTCTCTTTGTCAGGTTTTACTTCATTCCCTGCAGACAGAAATTATTTGACCAGCCAACCTACTTTCTCTCCAACTGAAATCTAATGCTACATTATTCTCAATATCTATTGTTACATAAAATTAATAATAACACATTTTAAAATACACTTACTTTTAAGTACATATTTTGTAATGTAGGTGTATACATTAACACACATACAGAGACATGATACATGCATTTTTTTCTTATATATTTACCTGCTTGTTGGGACAACTGAAAAACTACCATAGTCAACAAACTGAACCAGGACCTGAACAGGGTCAAATTTTGCAATGGAGAGGAGCTTTGCTCTGTACCATAAACCATCCTGGTACTCTACAAGGCATGGCATGTCTGTAAAAAGAAAACAAAAAAAGAAAACAAAACACCCAACAATAGACTCACAGTGCAGTATAAAGTAACTGAACTTGAAAATCTGTTTTGCATTGTGAACGAGATGAAGTTTTTTTTCTTCCTTCTCTAGTTCATGCTACTCTTTTGTTCTATGCATCCTCCACTTCTCTCTGAAATCCAACTCAAAATAGTTAGTACGTAATTTAGATAAAGTTCCTCTACCTCACATGGCAATGATGACAATTATCAGAAAGTTGCTTGGTAAAGATAGTGATGCAAACTGTTCAGCATTTGAACTTTTCAACTTTAACTGCATATTTCACTTGGTAAACAGATTGATCTGTAAGATAACAGACAATGTTCTAGAGGACACATGGCAGAAGCTGCTGGAAACCTCAGTCAGAATTTTACTAGCTGGTGGAACCAACTACTCGTACTAACTGGTTTCCTCACAAAGTTTTAGACCCACACACTTCAAATTATTTCAGGCCAAACAGCTGAGGAGAGGAGAATTAAAGTTCATCTTTTGCCTAAATGGAGAGATCCAATATTAAAGTGAAGTGATACTCTTCAGGGTTTACATAATTTCTAACTCTTAGTAACATGGTTTTCTGTAACTTGTCTTTTGAATAGTTAATAGCAAGATTTTCACCATTACAGCGTCAGTGAGTCCCCTTTTGCGACAGGTTTTATTATGGCTGTATGCAATCTAAACTTTGTTCATCAGCTTTAACAGGCATTAGGAATCTGAGTTCTTTCCATCATTTTCCAGTGGAGATGAGTGACAGAAGAATCTCCATTTTATGCAAATTAAACCTACATGATTATAGCATGTTGTATGATCATAGTGTAGTGTTACTCCTTACAATCCAACAGTTTTATTTAAAGATACATACAAAGATAATTATTCTTGTTCTTCAAAAGAATTCCAGGATTTTTCGTACACTCCTATGAAACAACGGTGAAAATAAACTGTAATATACCTGTTTGGAAGTGTGTTAGAAGAGGAATAGTCTCCACACTTCTATTGCATGACATCAGGGCTTCATCAAGGCCCTCCAACTCCAAATCACAGCTGGCAGCTCCCTCTGTGGCAGACTGCTGCACAAGGTTCTTAGGAGGATCAAGGCAAATATATACCTACTCAAAGACAAGGCTTTCATATCATGATATTTGCAAATGACTTAGACCTTTCAAATTCCACCAGTCACCACGGATTAATACAAGATAACTTGTTCCCATCTTCAGAAGGTTCAGCACATCCTTGCTTCTCTTGGTTCTTTCCTCAATTTATGAATAATTTCATATTTACACAATTTTTTTCTCAAAGCAGAAGAGTCCTGATTTATTAACACTGCATTTCAATGTTAAAAAGTAAGAGCGAAAGGAACGCACACACTAGAGAATGGTCCCATACAAGATTTCACAGTTGTGCCTTAACAGGATTCCTCCCTCCAGATCCCTGGTAAGTAATCCCATTTCATAGTATCAAACCAAGGATTAATTTTAAAGTTAATGAAATAAGAACTTTTGAAATGGTGTTTTGTTTGCTATGCAAAGACATTCCATTCACCAAATTTGCAACTGGGTAATCGGTATAGTGCTGTAGGTCAAGGAAACAGAAATTTAAAAAGCATGCATAGGTGAGTTAGTATCTACATAACAGATTCTACCTGAAATGCCTTTTTTAAAAAAACAAACAAACAAAACAAACCAGAGCCATTTCCTAACATCATGATGTCCTACTGGTAGTCCAAAATAAATGAATGAGTAGGTTATTATTTTTTCTAAACTCATCATTATAATTCACTATCCAGGAAGAAAATTAATTTTCATTTTCTAATTTGTACACAATATAATCAAGCTGTAAATCCATCATGCAAATGGTACTTAAATCTACAGGAGTCCACAGCAGGATTTCCTGTTTACAATTATATACCATAATCCAAAGCAAAAGTTCAACTCATTTGCACAAAAGGAACCCAAAAATAATTGTACTCTTTTTCCTGTAAGACAGGAAGCAGAGTACGTAATCTAAGAGAGCTCTTCTGTACGATACCCAAACACTTCCATCGTGTTTTTAGCCACATAGTCATTTACTATAGAATCCTACAGTCACTTAGGTTGGAAAAGAACTTTAAGCTCAACAAGCCCTTATATCTAACAAGGCCAAGTCCACCATTAAACCACATCCCTAAGCACTGCATCTACACATCTTCTAGACACCTCCAAGGATGGCAACTCCACAAACTTCCCCAGGCAGCCTGTTCCAGTGCTTGACAACACCTTCAGTGAAGAAATTTTTCCCAATATCCAACCTAAACCTCCCCTGGCACAACTTGGGGCCATTTCCTCTTGTCCTATAACTTATTACTTGGCGAACACCCCCATCTCTCTACAGCCTCCTTTCAGGTAGTTGTAGAAAGTGATAAGGTCTCCTCAGAGCCTTTTCTCCAGGCTAAACAGCCCCAGTTCCCTCATCCGCTCCTCCTAAGACTTGTGCTCTAGACCCTTCCCCAGCTTCACTGCCCTTCTTTGGACACTCCCCAGCTCCTCAGCATCCTTGCAGTGAGGGGCCCAGAACTGAACACGGTGTTCAACGTGTGGCCTCACCAGTGCGGGGTACAAAGGGACAGTCATTTCCCCAGTCCTGCTGGTCACACTATTTCTGATGCAACCCAGGATGCTGTTGGCCTCCTTGGCCACCTGGGCACATGGATGGCTCATATTCAGCCAGCTACCGACCAGAACCCTCAAAGTTGTTTCCACCAGGTAGAAATCTCCCCTTTTCTAGCTTAAAGCCATTACACCTCATCCTGTCACTACAAACCCTTGTGAACAGACCCTCCCCTGCTTTCTTAAAGGCCCCTTTCAGGTACCGGAAGGTCGCTATAAGGTCACTGGAAGGTTGCTATAAGGTCACTGGAAGGTCCCCCTGAAGCCTCCTCTTCTCCAGGCTGAACAACCCCAACTCCCTCAGCCTGTCCTCATAGAAGAGCTGCTCACGCCCTCGGATCATTTTTGTGGCTCTCCTCTGGACATACTACGACAGGTACAAGTCCTTCTTGTGTTGGGGGCTCCAGAGCTGGACACAGGACTCCAGGTGAGGTCTCGCCAGGGCAGAGTAGAGGGGCAGCTATCATCACCATCATCAAGCTCTGGACAGTCAAAACACTCCCTAACATCTAGGGCCACTCCACTGCTTCTCCTTCTTAGCCAACCCCTTCTGAAGAGTTTATAGCCATCCACTTCAGTGCTCCACTTGTGCAAGTCAACCCACCATGTTTTCATGATGGCAACTCTTATCAATTTTCATGCTATACAACAGCTTCCAGATCCTCCTGTTTGTTTCCCATTCTGTGTGCATTGGTGCAGATGTACTTCAGTACTGGGCTACTGATCCCGTGAACATTTTGGGGAGAGAAGCCCTAATTCCTATGTGACCATTCCCAGGCGCTTCTGTGGTTTCCAACACATCAGTAACCCTTGTGTCTTTGCTGCCACATGGATCTCCATCCCCTGTCTCCACTGAGACAGCAGACTGAAGGACCTTGCTACCACAGCGTCCCTCAAATGCTAGTGTGCTGCCCCCAGGCTTAATTCTAGTAAGCCTGGTGTTATTCCTTTCTTCCCTTCCTATCTAGTTTAAAGCTCTGCCAACTTATGTGCAAAGATCCTTTTCCTCTTTTGAGAGAGGTGTGCCCTGTCTGCTGCCAGCAGGCCTGCTGTTGTGTAGACCAACTCATGATCAAAAACCCCCAAATTCTACTGGTGACATCATGCTTGGAGGCAGGTATTAATCTGCTGGCTCTTCCTCTTTCTTTCCTCATTATTCCCTGCAATTGGAAGGATGGAGGAGAACACTACTTGTGCTCCTGACCCCTTAACCAGCTGTCCCAAGGCCCTGAAGTGTCTCTTGATTGCCCTCAGACTTCTTGTTGCAACTTTGTCACCATCCACATAGGAATCTTTTATTTGATCAATGAACATTATATTCTGTCTTTTGCCTGGGAGAATACTACAGAGAAGCTGCGTGTGTTCACACAAAAGTCAATCATCAATCATTGACCCAAGACAGTAAAACAGAACTGTAACAGCCAGAAAATATTCAAATCACTATATAACACTTCAGTAATTTAATTTTTGGAGAATAAAAAAGAGACAAATCGCTACTGTGCTGACAAGTTAAAATCCAGTGACCTGTGTTCTTATTATAGAAGGTAAGTACCAGACTGCAGCATTGTAATTGCTAAAATTAATTTTTTTGGGGAGTACTCAGTATTTATTCCTCTGCCCCTACCCAAGAGGATGTTTCAAGTTGAGAGTTCATTCAGATAGCTGCAGTGCACAACCATCTGCATCAACAGCTCAGTAGCATTTTGCAACCTTACTAATACTTTTTTCTGTTATCTGAAATTGTAAGCCATGATTTCCTTTTCACCTCCATGATGGGACTGCAGCATTTCCTGTCTGCAGCAGATGTGATGTGTTATGAGATATTTAAAGAACATACCTCCTTAGGGGACACCAAATGGGTAACTCTGACAGGAAAGGTATCTCCTGGGACAGGTAGCGATGGCAATGCGTATGAAGGCAAAGCAGGAATTTCTCTTTCAAGCAGCCCCTAGACCAAGACAGACTTTAGTCAAGCATCATAATCAGTTACAAACCATTTAGTTTCCATAACTAGCTTCAGTACAATTTCTGGTTCAAATGAGTTTTCTAATAATGTAAACAGTGTGTCCTTATGAATAAAATATTAACATTTCCTTTCAATACTTATGAGTTGTTTTTTTTTTTTTTTTTAAAAAAACCCTTTAGCTAGAAGATAACAGAACTAGTTAATTTAACAGTTTTGAAACATAAAGAATCTATCTTTGAAATGGTCCTAACATATTGACTTGCTAACTTGATTGCTGTTAATTCAAAAATGCATTAAATACAGATTTCTCTTTAAAAAGAGAAAATATTTAGAAAGAAAAACTAAGCACAGATTAACCTAAATGGCATGCCCCATGTTACTGTAGTTTGCCAGGGCAAGTTAGCCCTTGAGAGAAAGGCAAAGAATAATTTAACTCCTCAGCCACCAGAGTTATCACTCCTTCAGCAAGATAACAGATTATATGAAGAAGAAATACACACTGTCTCAGTATGTATGTTTGTAGTATGTCAACAACAGTTTGAAGCCCATCTCTCCTCTGACCTAACTGATGGACTATGCCAAAGAACAAGCACTGACATTTCAAGGAATGGATTAAGATGGAACAGTCTGGCCAAGTGTCTGCTCAGATTATGATCTTCAAATTGGCAGACTTCAAGTACCTCACTGTAAAGGGGTTAATATGCAATGTAGTTAAGTGCAAAAATAGTCTGTAAAAGGAATTCTGAACTGATTTTGGTTCATATGGTTGGAAATGGTTTGTAGACAACTACTGTAGAAAAAGGAATTCTAAAAATTGATACTTAAACCTGAGCTCAGAAGGAAGAGATTAAAAATTTGTCTGTCAAACGAAACAAGGTCATAGTCCCCAAAGCACAGTCCCTGAGAATATGGGCAGAAGGCAGCACCTGGCTACTCTGCATCGATTCACAGTGGTAGAGAAACAAAAACAATTAACAACCAAACCCATCTCCCAAAAAGTCAAATCAAAAAATACCACTGTATAATAGTTTTACATAGATAGGTAATCAAGTGCATGCATGTGTATGCACACAAACAACACCTGAATACTCTCACAACTGCACGCTTCCCTCTTCTGCTATTCCCCAGGCTCCTGGTATCAGCTCCAGCTCTGGACACCTTCCTTGTTTTTGGGTCCACAACTGAACATCTCTGATACTCATTTTCTTAAAAACTGGATTTGCTTAATGCTATATTCCTTGTGGAATGCATTTCAGGCTTTCTCAATGCTTCTCGCTTCTTGCTTACAACCTTCTTACATGGCTTTATTTTTGTTTTCCAAATTTCATTTTTGTTTTAAGGGTACAATCTCATTTCAAGATCCATGATCAGCTTGCTGAAAGTTGTGCACCACGTGCTGACTTTATGAAAATGCAACAAGAGACTGATTTACAGTTGGGTAAATGGTCACTTGGTTCTAATACACATGGAGAGATTTTTCTAGGGCACCACAAGCCCATTGGCACACATGCCAGGCCTTGGATCAGCCATGACAGCCGCATACTCCATATTGTAAAACGATTTTCTGATGCAGAGACTCATGTTGGAAAGAAAAATACATTGGCAGGCTTAAACAGAATTAAGAGAAAAAAGCAATGACAAAGCCTTTGTAAATTAAATAACACTGATCCTCAGATTTCAAGGAAGAAACATACAGAAAAATTACAGATCTACTTTTTTTTTGTTAGGACAATGAAGCTGGGTGAAAATGTCAATCGTCCTCTAAAGAAGACCACATGAATATGCCACACAACTCCCTCAGAAAACAGTAGGTTTATGTTGAAAAACTTAATTTACTTCTGAACATATCCATCCTTGGATGTATTTCTCTGATTAACTAATCCCTTCGAGTGATAAAAACATTATCCTATTCATATTGTTTTGTTTTAGAGGAACACAAAAACTAATTTGACTTCAAACAGAAATGCAAAAGTTTCCTTTTAGTTAGGAGTCCAAGAACAAATTCCAGGCAATTTGCTACTCTGTACTATCTTACCAACACATCATGTATACACTTCTTAAGCCACAAAGCTGTGTCAATACACAAAACAACACACAAAAAAACAACAGACACACAAAAAACCACACACAAAAAAACCTCACCAGCTCTGTTATATCTTCACAATCTTCAGTAATGCAGTAGTTTTGATATGCCATGAAGGAAGAAAGCGATATTCCACCAAAATACAACTTAATGGACAATTTGCCCCATGGGTTGTCTGGTAATTCCTACTTACACAAGACAAAACAAGATTATAACAGTAACAGCACTACTGAGGTTTTAGGAATTGGAGCAGGAAATTCAAACCTGCCATTCCTGTATCTACTACATTTGTTCATCAAAGACACGAAACAAGTAAGGATGACTACGAACATCAGTTCATGACACAAGTGGTAACAGATCTATCTCTGGAATGGCAGCACTGACTACTCAGTCTAACACTGAAACATCCCATCTTTCCTCACTCAGCAATAAACGCCTCTCTTTCACAAATTATCATTAGAAATGAAACTATCTGAAATTGCAGATTTTCAGACACTATGGATTATGTGTTTCTCTATAATGTCAGTATGTTTAATTTAAGCATGCCCAAACTTAATTATCCCAAATTTTAATCACTTTAAGTATTCATTTAGAAGAATTTATGCTGTTGGTAGGCAGTTTGCTTGTCAGAATGATGACACACAATACAAAAAATATTAATGCCCCTGAAGGACACATTTAAGACCTGAAAACTATAGTAAAAGTCACAACATAGGAGAAATAACTTCAGTTTTGGATTTTGTTTTATCTAAGAAATGTATTTACCGCTATACTCCTTCACCTGCTATTCTTAGTGCAAGTTAAAAGAAATAAAACCCCAGAGGAACAAAAGTAAGCCTTATTCCACATCTACGAATAAATTAAGTTACCTGAACATGTATTTCAACCTCTTCATTTATAAGGAGATGTTGAAGGCAATCTACTGCATCCTGCTGCCACAAATTTCCGATCTATTTGGTGAAAAGCAAGAAACCCCCCCAACATTAAGATGCTGACAAGTAATGCTCTTACTGTTCTTAATGTAGTAAGATGAAAATACATGAATACCATCTAAAAACTTACTTGAGAACACACACACACACACTAATTTGATCTGTCTTCTAGAAGGGTTTCAACATTATCTGTTCTTTGGTACACTCAAAACTACTGCGTGACAAAGCTGAGCAGCAACTTTCAGACACTGAAGTGGCTCAGAAAGAGATGCTACTTGCCCAGTCCAACTTTCACTGTGTACACAATAATGTGTGTGTGCACAATTAGATGAAGCAAAACCCAAAGGTACAGAATTAAACTCAAAGACAACTTAGCAGAAAACACAAGATATTTTAAATAATTCTCCTATTCCCTGCAGTATCTCCTTGCTTCCCAACACGTATCTATCATTTGAACTGCTTCCAGCAACAAAACAGTTTTCTTGAAAACTAAGTTTAAAAGTAAGGTAGTCATTTCAGTAGTCATATTTACTAAATGCACCACTCAAATTTGAGTAAGATGCGATGATACGACCTGGCAGTGCTGGATTAACAGCTGGACTCGAGGATCTTAAGGTCACTTCACAGCTAAATGATTCTATGATTCACAAAGATATTTATGTATCACTTACTAACAAAGACCTCTTAAACAATTCACTTGTTCAGCATAGCAGATTGTTTTTCACACAGCTAAGTTCAGAATGATAGAAACACTTTGCAGGGTTTGAAGATTTACAATTTTCTGGTCATTTTGCATTAAGAAATCCAGGCCTTACTTCTTGCTGCTGTTGCCAAATGAACTATCACTTCAGACTATCATACTGCCAACTACTGCAGTGTCCTGTCTCACAAAGATTTAATTCCAATGACAGCTGCTTTTGAATTGTGGTCATTTCATAATGCAATTTGGCAGTTCCTGACAAAAAGACTGCCTTGCTGAAATGATCCTCATCAGCTTTCAATCCTTGTAGGCAAGAAAAAAACACCAGCAAATAGTCTCAACCTTCGTATGACTACATAGTGTATCAGCCTGAGTAACCACCTACTACAGTGTCCCAGATTTATCATTACTCACGGGTGCTGTCTTATAGAGCTGGCATGGTATGCAGAATGGAGGAATACCAGTATACAATGTAGTTGGAAACAGATGACAAGGAAGAATCCTCTCTATGCAACCAAGGTCTATGTACTGTACCTATGTGAAAAGAAAAGCTTTCCTGAAATAATTCAATCAAGTTTAATATCAGAAAGTGTTCATTTACAACATTCACTTTTCTGGAGGAAAAATATAAATGGTATGCTGATAATTAGGTGATGTGACAAAGTGGAAATGAAGGAAAGGATTTAAACACTGTCATGGCAGATCAGAAGTTCAGTTTCTAAACTTGTCTTGCAAGAGATTCTACCTTTTTTTGTAATGAATTACAGCAGACAAAAGGGAAAGAAAAAAAAAATTGTGAAAATAGGAGCACAAAATGTCTGGGCTGGAAGGGACCTCCAAAGGACATCTAGACCGACCCCCTCACCATAAGCAGGGATGTCTCCAAACAGATCAAGCTACTCAGAGCCTCATCCAGCCTGATCTTGAATGTCCCCAGGGATGGGGTGTCCACCACCTGTCTGGGCAACCTATTCCAGGGATCCATCACCCTCATATGGAAGAACTTTTTCCTAATGTCTAGCCTAAATCCTAAATCTCCCCTTTTCTCTCTTGACCCCTTTCCCCCCCCCCCTGCCACTACAAACCCTTGTGAATAGTCCCTCCCCTGCTTTCTTATAGGCCCTTCTCAGCTATTATTATAAGGTTGCTATAAGGTCACCCTGGAGCCTCCTCTTCTCCCGACTGAACAACCCCAGCTACGCGTCAGACTTGTAAATCTGCATTCAAAAAGCATGAGCAGACTCTAAATTTCAGAGACACAGGTTTGACAGATGGACTACTCAGTGGATAAGGAGCTGGCTGGATGGCCACACTCAAAGAGCTGCAGGCAACAGCTTGATGTCCAAGTGAAGAGCAGTGATGAGTGGTGCTTCTCAGGGTTCAGTCCTGGGACTGGTGCTGTTGAACATTTTTGTTGGTGTCATGGACAGTGGGGTTGAGTGCACTCTCAGCAAGTTTGTGGAGAACATCAAGCTGTGTGGTGTGGTCGAGACACTGGAGAGAAGGGATGCCATCCAGAGGGACCTTGATAGGCTTGAGAGGTGGGCCCATGCCAGTACCATGAAGTTCAACAAGGCCAAGTATCTGCCAAGGTCCTGGACCTGGGTTGGGCCAATGCACTGGGCACAAATACAGGCTGGGTGGAGTATGGACTGAAAACAGTCCTGAGGAGAAAGACTTGCGGGGAGCTGGTTGATGAAAAGTTCAACATGGGCCAACAAAGTCTGAGTGCAGCCCACAAAGCAAATCATATCCTGGGCTGCATTGAAAGAAGACTGGCCAGCAGGTCCAGGGAGACGATTCTTCCCCTCTACTCCTCTTTCCTGAGACCCCACCTGGAGTACTATGTCCAGTTCTGGAGCCCCCAGCACAAGAAGGACGTGGATCTGTTGGACTGGGTACAGAGGAGCGCCACAAAGATGACCAGGGGCCTGGAGCACCCCTCCTATGTGGACATGCTCTGAAAGTTGTGGTTGTTCAACTCAGAAAGTTGTGTGTTCCTTCTCCCTGGTGAAGGCTCCAGGGAAACTTTACTGTGCTCTGCAGCCTCTATGATTAACTGTGAATAAGAGTAGCCCTGTACCTGTGCAGCAGAAAGAATTCAAAGCAAACAGCCTTCATCTGCTACTTTTTGTGTGTGGGTAGGACAGAGGAAGCTAAACCTAAGTATTTTCAAAGCATTCCATGTATGTTAAAAACATAAGAACCAAAAACCTAAAAAAGGGTTACTTACAGGTGATCAAGGGTAGATTTTACTTAAGAACATTTATCATCACCAGGAAAACTATGGGAAAAATAGTGGCAACTAAAATGAGTGGACAGAATTAATCTTTAAAACACGTAAAAATCAGGACAGTTATCACACTTGTAAGCAGAATGAGCATCAGGACAGTCAGGTCAGCTGAATGAAAAAAAGGTGTTACCATGAATTTATTTTAGAAGATTAGATTATTTCCCTTCTTATTTTTGAACATACATGTGCACATGTTCATATAACCCCTCCCCACCCTCCCCCCAATCAAACTTACCTGGAAAGTACCACCACCGACTCCTACAACTTTACCTCGATACCACATGGTATCTGGTGCTCTCACAACACAAGCTTCTCCTTTTTTCCAGCAGTAGGGTTCCAGAAGACTCAGGCATCTGAACTTGCTTTGTATTTCAGTCATCAGTTTCTTTAGTTCAATTTCTGGGGGGATGGAAGGAATAATAAAAAAAAATAATTTAAAAATAGTCTATTATTAGTGTACATTATTTCAATCATGATGAAGACATTTATAAACATAAAATACATGTGCTACTCCAAAAAAACATTTTCCAACACTGATAAAACATATATGTTCAATGTCTAGTATATCCAAACAAATTACTATTTAAAACAAAAATAAACTGGATTTCCAATTGTGAAGCCATTAGTAATTCTGGATTCTAATCTCAGAGAAGGGTCTACAAATTTTGGAGCTGACACCTTAGCAGTACTAATGCAAGAGCCTCTCCATAAACAATACAGCAGATTTCCAAAGACAGTGGTAGGACACCATGAAACAACACAGAACAGGAGTCCAGAAGACCCTCTTCTGCTATGGGTGCAGTCTACAGCAACAATGACAAGAATACAGTCTTGGGCAGTGGGGTTGCTGTACTGTGAGTTTCAAATTTGATCACATGATCTAGAAATTAAATGGACTTGTACAGTAAAAGAAAAAATAAATTAATATTCTCACATGGAAACACTTCTCTAACGCACAATATATTATGATGGTACTGAAGGCTGACACTGCATCTATCACATGAAAATATACCTCTTTCAGAAAGCACAAACACAAAATATTAAGAGATACAGAATTTATCACAATACAAATAAAGAGCCCAAGGAAACTGGGTACCAAGTTCGCACTGAAGGGAAAAGATACCCAGTAACATCTGAGAACCAGGCTAAACACCAAGACCCTTTACAACTGTATCTTTCGTTGTTATTAGTAAAATGTATCACAAGCTCAGCACCACAGAATATGGCACTTGCTGCTTTGCCCAATGCTGTCTGGAGAAGAGAGGCACATGATGTGACCACCCTGGCACCCGGTTTCTGGTGTCTGGGAGTGCTGGGTTGGGTGGGTTTGCTCTGCCACAGAGCTGCTGGGTCCCTCCCACCGCTGCAGAGCAGAGGGTGGATGGGCACGCACCCCTTGCCCCCCATGCCAAATGCCTCATTCCCCCCCCAACAACAATCCTCCCCAACAAGAGTCTTCCAGAACCGTGTTCTGGTACAGAACATGTACACCCGGACATGTATCTGGTACATTGTGATATACCAGAGCTCTCGGACTCAATAAACACTAATGTGTTTACTTCTATGGGATCTTACCAAGTGATTTTGGTATTATATAAATAGTTCCGTCAGGTCCAACGAAACTTACTACAGCTTGAAAAATTTTCTCTTCGGGTATAACAGGGAATTTATATATTTCATCCATTCCTGAATGAAGAAGTGACTTATATGTTTTGCATGATGTTTGTTCAGTCTGTGGAAAGGTCAGGTTTTCATCTGGAGCAGCGCTGCTTGTTGCACATGCAGTTTCTGAGCTACGACCATCCAGTTGTGTGTCCTCCTGCTCTAAATCTACTTTAAGATGCTCCTTGGAGACTGAGCAAGCCACATCAGCATTATCAGTTCTGGCAAATTAAAATCAAATAATTACTGACATACTAACTGACAAAGAACTTCAAAAGTGCAAAAGAATGAAACAACAGAAGTAAAAAAAAAACAAATGCAAAAAGATGGCAAATGCTTGTAAGATACTGCCTAACATCTAATCTATCACCATAGAGAACCAAAACATGCAATGGATATAATTAATAATGTTATACTGAAATAATTTCACTGAAGAAGTTCTGTTGCTACATATGCTGCAGAGGACAACCCAAAATTTTTGTTTTATTGATTAGCTTATCACAGTGTGAATATGAAAGAAGGAAAGAATTTAAAAGTGCACAAACCTTCTGTTTCTAAAAGCCAAACCATTTTTAATAAGGTGTTCTGAAATATCAAACAGTTTTCCTGTTTCATCTTTGCAAAGAATTTTCACAGGCAACACACGAGCCACATCACTTTCCTGGAAAAAAGGAGAGAGCTAGACAACAGATTACAATATGCACTTCCTCAAAACTACTGGTCTACTCTTCATTTTACTGGTACTGACTGCCAATTGGATGTTGTTGAACAACCAAAGCCCTCAGCAGAAGGCACGTTTATTTGTGGGACTATGTACCCACCATTTTACCAATTGTTCTAATCATGACATTAAAAAAATTAACAATAAATCCTTGTTTATTCTTTCTTAACACAGGAAGTAGCTTAGCTATTTTCCCTTAGCTTCTAGAATGAACTGCAAAACACTCCTCCAGCAGGAGCTTTAAACCCACTTGTAAGTAACTTTGCTCATCAGTGCCTGTATTTCCAGACACACTATAAAAACTCACTGGCAGCTGCCACAAGACAGTAAACAAATCAAATTCTCACTATTTCCATATTTTTTACCAGTGGAAGAAATCTATTACTGATGATGTTCATACAGCTTCAGAGTCAATCTTCAGATTCTGAGGCTTGAAAACTAATACAGTAGCTACTGAAATAATTATCACCAAGAACATGAACATCTTGCTCATATGTCTGTAAAATTTGTCAGCATCCACTGATCCCAAAGTTATAAATATTATGCTTCAGTAACTAAAAATATCTTAGAATGTGTTCTTTCCACACTGGGTATCCAAACTGTTTCTAATGCTCCAGTGAGTAACAAAAGTAAAGCAGAAATAACTAAAACCATCTTTTCCCCTACAGCAAACAGCAATCTAAGCAAGCTCCTACTCAGGACTTTGTGAAAAGTGAAAATATTCAGAAAACAATTAAATTAACAGACAACCTGAAGAAATTTTACAGATACCTTTGTTTTTGATTACAAACCTGTATGATAACTTTTACTTGTGCCCCAGTTAGGTAATAGGACAAACATTCACATGCTGTTGCTGTCCACTGCATGCTTCCACCTGTTGGTCTAACAGAAAAAATTATAATCTCCTTTACTGCAAGAGAAGTTGGCACCTCCTGAACTTCAATACAAACTGTTCCTTTTACTGTGATATTGTTTTTTTTTCAAAGCTACTTGAACTTCAGGAAAAAAAGGCAATCTCCATTCCAGTCAAGAGTAAAAAGAAATGGTTAATCGTCTCTGGATCTGCATGCCAGGAAGACTTCAAAAATATAAACCCCATAACTTCAAAATGAGAAGGATCATGAGTTTGAGAAGTATGACACCTGTGTTAACAGAACAAAGGAAAATCCATGCTGCATCTCTAAATTAGGCTATTTATATTCCTTCAGAAAATTAGTATTATGAACATGATTTTTTTCTTCACAGTATAGATGGCACACAAACAAATGCACAGGAGACTACAGTTTGGAAAAGAGAGACTTCCTGTACATTTCTGTGAGACTGGATTAATCTCAAATTCTGAGCCCAGAAAAAAAGCATTCACGGAAATAAGAAAAGCTCTATCATCTGTCTAGTATTTTGTAATCCATCCTTTAAATATTCTTTCTTTCTATAGCACAGTTTCTGCTTCACCGGTATGTAACATAACCCTCAGAAGAAAAAGTCCTGTAAAAGAAATCACAGCCACCATCCCATTTCTTTTTCATTCAAAAAGCAAATCTCAGATGATTGGTGCTAACCCAGGGAAGTATTAAGT
Organism: Merops nubicus; assembly: GCF_000691845.1. Classification (NCBI taxonomy): domain Eukaryota; kingdom Metazoa; phylum Chordata; class Aves; order Coraciiformes; family Meropidae; genus Merops; species Merops nubicus. The sequence continues at coordinate 101,675 of NW_008602256.1, read as the reverse complement.
ACGTAATTATTAGGCTTCTTAAGGGAAAGGCTACCTTATATCTGTCAAGAAACACTCTATTGCTAATGTCCTAATTATCTTCAGATTTTCCTCAAGGTTTCTTAGACAGCTGATATCCACTGTTTTTTCAGCTCCAGAATCGTAAAGTATTACCTGTTCAGAAAAGAAACACAATGAAACAGACAAAAAACCCTCTTAGTGTTATCTGTAATGAATGACAATTCAAAGCATGCCTGTATAGCTGAACAAAATTCAGATAAACATTACCAGGATTCAATTAATGGCCTTTGCACTGAAGTACCTCATCACACAACATGAATGACTACAACAGCGTACAAAGAGGTCAAAACACAAAAATATGCTCAAGGGGGATCGAAAGTCTTTACAGAGGCTGTTATTTGAAAAAGAAAATTTATTTTCCTGTGCTTCAATTGGTGCATTTAAATCTGTAGATCTTGAAATGCTGAAACAGCTCACCTCCAAGCCTTGCTTCTTATTTTTACGCAGTTAAATCTCTGTTTGAGGGCTCTTAGCCTTAGAAAGTCACAAATCGGAAGCACAAAAAGTCCCACTTCTGCTTCCTACTAACAATACCCACAGGCATAATCTGATGATGGTATCAATGGTAATCCAGTCTTGGATTATCTGTATGATTAAAAAGCTACTCTTACTTTTGAAGCAGGTAGTTATCTAGTCACAAAATGCCTCTTCTGATGCTCCTTAGTGAGTGCAGTAAAATCCATATTTAAAGCAGCACTGTGTGAGAAGTTACTGTGGGAAATGTTATGCCCACATGGCATGGTGTACCACCATCAGCTGGGGGTTCAAGCAACAGCACATCTACATGTGTTCCTGTGGCGTTCCACTTAGTTCAACTGTCTCCATCTTCTAGTTTGAATTAATATGATCCTCAGGTTCACACAGCTTCTGGAATCTAAGCTAAGCTGCTAGGCTACAGCCTGGCGATCTGTGCCGAGTTGCAAAGCATAGCGAGGTTCATTTTGTATGTGTTTACGCAAGCCTTCCTCAACTACCAGACTCCTTCCTAAAGGCATCTGAGCATTGAGGAGACAGCAATTTTATTTGCAGTGATGTACAACATAACTCCAACTCTCATCAAAAGCAGAAAGAAAATACCATGCATGAGAAATCATTAGCACAGAAGTAAGAAGAAAACATCTGACATTAGTTTGATCAACGAATGCTTATGAACTTTAGAAATAAAAGTATGAACCCTCTTATGATAAGAGGCTTACCTCTACACTTGTTTCAGAGATAATCCTGCTTATCTGACCTCTTTGCCACTCTTTCAATTCATGTATGTAAACAGCACAGTGCATATTGCTTTCCCACTTCACAGACTGTGGCTGGGATCCTTTGTAGATGGCATCCATCTTCTCCTGTAAACTAACATTGGAAAAAAACACTTTTCTAGTGGTAAAGTTTTAGCCAGTGAATAAAGGGTTTATTTGGTCAATTAGTCCTTAACTAGCATACAGTGAAGTTTTAGTAACTGTTTAACAGACACATAAGTATTGGAGCTTTGAAACACATGCAATTTGATTAAAATTCTGTAGAATGATCATGTTTTCTTAAACAACAGAACAAATTTGAGCACTCCTGACCCTTCTGTACAGCACTATGTGAAAGATCCACTATTTTCTCTTGACAACTTGAGAGTGTGGTACTCATTTAGAGTCACGATTGATTCGATGAGACCCTAGGTAGCTATGCGCAAGAAAGTCAAAAGATGAACGAAAGGAGAAATAAGAGGCAGAAAACAAGCAACCTGCACTAAGCAATGGTATTTCTAGTACCCTCTCTTCAAAGAGTACACACTAATACCTAAATGTTACCTAAATATCTACCAAAGGAAGGCTGATACACTGTCTAGAAATTGCCTTCAAACCTTCCTAAATCCAGCTTAGAATCATGTTGAAAGAAGTAACTTGACTGAATTTCTGTGACTTAGGATACCCTTATTATTTCACAAGACTTCTAATGACGGAATGGGAAGCAGAAAAGAAGCAGAAGGATTTAGTCTTTCTGGACAGTGTTGCATTTACCAGACCCTGGTATTTACTATATTAAAGCTGTTCTGAAAAAGGAGTTAAACATGTACCTAATTAAGAATCACAAATATTTTAAAAAAAGCCAACATAATGCCAATCTGTCTTCTGTTCCTATACTTTCCTCAACAAAGTAAGGTAAGTCAACAGCATTCAAAAGAGTACTCAGGGCCAAACCCTCATCAATTTATTTTAACTATACTTCACCAGATTCTAATAAGACTGCCTTGAGAAAAGTTCTTTGCATTTTATTACCTTTTGAGCATACATTTTGATGACAGCCATTGTATAAAAATTTTACTAGGAGATACAACATGACTAATTTTCGCTTGTAGCTCTTTTTTAAAAAGTGATCTGAAATGTCCACCCACAGATTCCATGTCTGTAAGATATAAAGTTTCTGAGGTTTCAGGGACTTCTTCTAGAGGAACATCCCACACTTCACTGGGCCTTACTGCAGTATTTGCAGTGTACCTGTGAAGAGCATAAAGTAATTAGAATGGAAAATTTAAATACATTCTAAACAAAGTGAAAAAGAGCTCTGTAATCACAGTTCAACATGACAGGAATCATTCAACATGAAGAAGAGTGAAGAATAATAAATCTGAAAAGCAGAAAAAAATCCCAATGAAAGACAAAAGTATTTCTAAATGCTACGTCTGAAACAGTAATAATTTATTTTTATTCTCCTTCAGAAGGTATCCTTGCACATTCTACTGACAGATGAAAGCACTATGCAATATAGGCTGCCAGCAGAAACGCAAGCCTGACACAAATGGGCTGCTGAGCATTCACGGTTTTGTCTGTCTTTAAAAGACATCAAACTACTAGTATCAGGGTTCTGGAAATGAATGCTGCCTCAGAGTTAAAGCTGAAACATTAAACATCTAAGATGTGTAAATACTCTTTTCAGAAGTAAATAATACTAACACTAGTGAAACATTTACCTTTCTAGCATTCCCTGAGGATGCAAACGCAACACAACTGGTCCTAGCACTTTCCTAAGTAGAGCACTGAATGATCTACGGTCATGACAAATAGCTTGCTGAAAACTTTTTAAAACTGTGAACTAGATGGAATAAAGCCCAACAGCAATCAAGAGTTGGCTGGTAGCTATTTTGAGCCACAGCCCAGCTTAAAGTCTGTGTGAATCGTGCCAACTACAGACATAAGAGATTGCATCTTGAAAATAAAACAAACCCTTTTAATGCAAAAGAACTGGCTTCTTGTAAACATCAAGACTGAATGAGACAGCAGGCATGAGTTTAGCTGCTGGTAATTCCTGGGCCTCTAGTGAAAAACTTTTTTGTTTTCAGAGATCTACCACTTGTCTCTCCTTCCACAAGAAGGAAACAAACTGCTCTGTCTGAGAGAAATCCTGTAATGTACTGTGCCATCCACTACATACTGCCATGCAAGTGGTTCCTGATGCAGGAAACTTTGGGGTAAAGCTGCTAACCTGCAGAACCAGGGAAGAAACGAAAACCACAGCTCATAAACGTGCTTTCCTTGCATACTACTACTGTGAACTATGAAATGGACAGAGGTAAGCTGCAACATAGGGTTGCCTCAAGTGAAATACATGTTATATGTTTAGACAGCCCTTTCTCTATTAACTCCAGTGAAGCATTATCACTGCATATGCACCAGAAAAAGAAATCAATTTGGGATGAAATTCAGATTCCAAGGTTTCTTCCTGGAATTCCCTATGGACTAATTCCTATCCCAATGCAAGTGTAAGGTGACTTGCTTGTCAGCAAGCCAGCTTCAAATGGAGTGCTGTGTTCTCCTGCTTACACCGCCTTATACTAGTTTAGAGCTGGCCTGGGTATCCCTCAACAGCATTAAATATTGAAGGGTAATCATAAGCCAAATATGATTCTAAATGACCTAAAGTAGGTTTAAATTATTCAGTAGTCTCTTGCTTTTTTGCAGACACTAATCTTCACAAATGGCAAATACAGTGAGAAAAAAGTGACGTTAGAGCTCTGGAGGGCTAGAGACTTACATGCACTGGAAAACAAAGCAAATCCAAAACCCTCGAAGTTACCCCTAGAACAATTCCCTTGCCTCTTCCTCCTCCCTGCAACTGGAAACATCATTCCAAGTAGAAGATATGTTGGGAGAGGGGCTGCAGAGGTGACCTGAGAGAGGAGAGGCCAGGTGCTCCCCCATGGGGGACATGGCTCATTTCAGCTGTCTCTGCAGCAGATGCTCACAGAACATGGATGAGCCCTTCAGTAAAGCTGGTGGCACCTCTAATTTAATGATGAGCAGAAAACACCAGGGAGAGAGATAAGGGAAGAGACAAATAATAACATAGGGAACACCAAGGTCAGAAGGGTTGAAGGCATTTTGTGGGGGAAGAGGCACACTCGTCTAGGGACTGAGGCCAGTGGAGGGCCATGCTGGAGCACGGGAAAAGAGCAAGAAGGAAGGAGCAGCTGGGAGAAATCGCTGTGTCCTGACCCCAACCCCCTGCACTGCTCACGCCTCACTGAAAGGACTGACTGTAACCTGGTGTAGGAGGGGCAGGAGAGGTGCTTCCAGCAAACTTGAGCCTGGGAAAGGGGAAGGGCAGGTGCTAAAAATGTTTCTCTTTTGTGTCTCAATCCCTGAATGTGTAATTAAGTACTTACGCTAATTAATAATTATGTTAAATTAAGTCTGTTTTGCCCACAACAGTACTTTGTAAGCGATTTCCCTGTCTGTATTTTAACCCATGAGTTTTCTTGCTCCCATTCCTTTTATTTTCTCCCCATCCCAATTAAAGGGGAAGTGAGCGAGTGAACAAAACATGCACATTAGCAAAGCTAACACTGTTACACAGCAACTTACACTAAAGTAATACACACACTTAGTTCTAGGCCACAAGCAGGCGTCTAAGTATAGCTGCAATACAACAAAATACCCTAGTGACGGAGACAAAACAGTTCAGCTGTTACATTTAAATAAAGCTGCTTAACTTAAAAAAAATCTGATTAAAAGTTGTGAGCAGTACAAGAAAAGCATTACTAGGATTTAGTTATTTTTCTGAGCCAGGAGATGAAAATCCATGTACTTGTTTCCTCCTGATAAAAGTAAATTCAGGAATTACCTTTGGGATCAAAGCTTTCTATAAAACAATATATTAATATTTATTTTCATCAGTATTCAAAAACAATGAAAATCAATAAATACTCTTCCATTAATACAGCCTATGGATTATCTTTCTAAAAAGATTAAAAAAAAAATTAAACGAAGCAGTGTGATCTCCTTATTAGCCCTATCTCCTCCACCAGGCTTCCCAACTTTTCTGTCCACCGCTGTCATAGCTGGTTATCTGAGTATTTGTTTTCTAATAACAGACCTTCCAAAGAGATTACCTACTTTAGGTGCAGGTTAAGCACACAGAAGTGATATTCCGTTACACAAATTCAGTACTTCCAAATACTTTAGGTTATGCACAGTGTATTTACCCAGATACATAAGATGCTAGGTCGTCTTCTACTAGCTGGCAGTTAATACTAAAGCTTCTTCCATGAAGAGCAGAAAGGTCAAAGAGTTCAACAGATAAGATGTTATTATTTAATATTTCTGTGAATGAATAATATAAACATAATTAGTGGCCATCAATGACAGTATAAAAAATACTTATGGCTTTGAAGGCATGGCAAACGGCACTATAATTGTAAAATTACATTTGATTTATAAAATAATTGATTCTGAACATCAACAATATGTAGAGGCTTAGCTTTGCACATATCTGTAAAATTAACTTAAAATAAGTTAATTTTACCTATAAATACAAAATATTTTTGTACAAAGAAACTAACTGCTACATGTAATTTCATTTATTAGATGGGTTCCAAACCACCATTCCACAGCTGCTGAAAAATACCTACTGCATATTAGCAACAAATGGTATTGAGAAAAATTCTGCTAAGGCATATATGAGTTATCATTTTTTTTGGTGACGTTTTAGAGCAGCAGCGACCACATTCCAGCTACTACTAAAGTCAGGAAGACTCAAGGATAGCTAGTTCTTTTGAAAACAAGCCCATCTTAATGAACCAGGATACTTATGTCACTTAATGCTGGTGTGGTCCATCAGAAAAGACATGAACAGAGCTTCTGTCAGAAGGTGTATCTGCTATGTCTCATCCGACTGGTTCATGTTTAGGTATATCCAGGCTACCTATTGCAAGTATTAGCATAAGCATTTCAAATAATCGCTATTTAAGATATGAAAGTTCACGCTTCTACATTTGAGTTAATTCAGCAATGTTTAAATGTAAGTTAATACACTTAATAGCTTACCAACAACTGAACACAGCAGAAGTTTATCTTCAGTCATTTCTTCAAATCTTTCCTTGGCTTCTCTCTTCCACTCATTTCCCCCTTTAAAAGGCTCAATATAAGCCAGCCTGCACCCGATTGCCTGAAGAATAACTCAAGTCATGTATCTACCATCACATATCAAGACCACTTCATTACAGCCAAACAACAGCCTTTGCTCTGCACTGATGCAGGACAGTAAGACAGAGTGACCTTGGCTTCTGGTTCCACACTACCACTATATGGCTCCATTAAAGACGAACCCTGCCCCTCCTGCTGGCACCTGAACCTCAAATTCTGATACATTCTTGCTATTATTTCTTGCCTTCCCTTACAATAAAATTGGTGCAGGGATCACGAAAGATTACTGCAGAGAGTCATGAGGAAAGCCTTCATCCTGTTTTGCTTATGATGTAATAACCCAGACTCATCTAAGACATGATTATACCATTGTAGAAGTCTGAAGGACTGAACACAGAGACACCACATTACCTAGGTCAGAAAATTCCTGTCAGATTTTTTATAAGTATTGGTTAGGAGACATAAAAAAAGAAACACACAAGGAATCAGAAGAGAGTAAATACTCTGAATAAAAGATTTTTTGCTTAGCCATCCTTACTGCCAATGTTGGAGGCTACCCCTACTATGGCTCAGTTTTAGATTAACTGTGAATGTTACTGTTTCCTCCTCGTTTGGTACACTGGAGGAGAGAAGAGTAATACAGGTAGAGGAAAAAGGGAAGAAAGGAAATAAAGGTAATAGGAATAACAATATTTCTAAAGGTAATAGAAATAAGAATGTTTTGTGCAAATCTTCTTAGGACACAGGCAGTCAGGAAAGTGAAAATAAGACTGACAGGTTAAATAACTGTGAAGAGAAAGGGCTGCTGCAGATGACAAAACCAACACTACATCAAGCACTGCTCATTCCCATCTTGGCCAAGACTTCTGCACAACCTGAATCCATCAAAATGCCTGCAAACTGTATTAACAGGCTGAAGAAAGTCCAGCTTCCCTTGTAACTGCTTAATTCAAATATCTAAAATAACCAAGTTATATTTGAGGCAATGCAATATTTGATCATGTGTGAAGACTTACCAATGACTACATGCAACAGGATAGGGCTGTAGAAGCAACCTCACTTCTGATATTCTTAACTTCTGAATGTTTGATTTTGCAATCTTGTGTTCGCTCATGTTTCAAAGAATTTAAAATCTTTAAAAATTAGTGTTTTTTTTTAAAATAGAAAATATTTGAAACCATAGCAACACACAAGCAGACTCAAGTCTGTCGATCTATTACTCTCATTACAACTAATAGCAACAGGAGCTCACTGCTTCTTACGCAGACTTCAAGTTAGCAGAGGGTTTCACCCTAACCTATATATGGTATAAGAACGTTGAAATTTGTGAGTAACTGATGGGTTCAAGTTTTTTTACACCATTCTCTAGTGGTCATATACCCATCTGTATCCAAAACTCTTTAGCCTCTTCTCCTTTATGTTCAAAGTGAGGAGGCCTAGTAGTAGGTGCTCAAGAGCTGACAAACTCTTTAACAGATCTTTCCGAGGATTTTTATTTGGTCAGTAAAAAGCAATCAGCTGGAATGATGGGGTAATATGCATCAAAAATCCCAGTACCCTTCTTCATTAGCCGCTTTGATCTGCAGCATGAAGGCATTGCAACTGCAAGAACTTTTTGCCGTTTTCAGAGTATTTCCTCTCCCTTGCTGACAAAAAAGGCTCAATTACTTTGGCTGAAACTTTCCCAAGAAACATATGCTCAAAATATAATCAAATAAACCTTGCTTTCAGTAAAAGATGATGGCCAAACTCGGTTAAAACGATCACTATTTCTGGTGCCTACAACTGGTTAAAAAAGCCCTACCAACATACGAAGTTTCAAAGTGTAGCATAATTAGGGTTGGCAACTAGTACTATCAAACAAAAGAGCTGAAGAAAACAGATTTTTTTTTCTGCTTCTGTGTATTTGTTATTCAAAAGAAATACTTTGCCATTTCCTTTCCCATTCAGTTTTCACACCTTGTCACAAGGTGGCAACTCCTGCCAACAGCTAAAGTTTGGAAAACAGCAAACTTTAAATGCCATAAACCAAACAAAATATATATTTTTTAAAGGACTATTATTAGATTATCGTTTGAAAATGAAATTTAAAACCGTTTTCAGCTTACTATGGAGTGAAAGAAGGTATCTGAATTAAACACCCACAGAATGCATATACAGCTCCTCACTATGGAGTGAAAGAAGGTATCTGAATTAAACACCCACAGAATGCATATACAGCTCCTCACTGCAAGGTAACATTAGATTTTGTTTAGAACTGACTGATATTAAAGAATTTAAGAGTTTTCAATGTGTACCCAAAACATATCAAATACGTTAGATCATAAATCCATGTGAAAAAGAAATTGCGTGACATTTTATTTACTTCAGAATCCCTACAAGCCTCTCTTTCCCCTTCCACCCACTGAGATGCTATTAATTTTGAGTATTTAATTCAGGCAAGCACCAATTTACCTTTTCTGGGAAGCTCAGAAACTCTTTTTTTACTCTGCATATGTCTTTAAGAGGTAAGTGAGCAATGTTGCCGAAGTCAACATATCTTACCATAACTTCTTGATCACTTGGCAGCCCTTCAAGAAAAACAACCCAAGTTATTCAAATAAAATTGAGTATCTGATACAGGTTAAAGAACTGGAATTTCAGAGCAAAATCCACATTTACACCATATAAGCATAAAACGACACGTTTTCAAATGCTCTGTAACTCAATTCAAAGCCTACACTCTTTAAGAGCCAGCTCTTTCAGGTTCCTAACAGACAGGAGTTAGCATTTCAGTCCCCTTCCATTTAATCACTTTATGAGACACTGGTCCAGTAAATGCATGCCAAATAGACATAAGCATACAGGCAACACAGAGATCAGCACAAGTACAGACCCCATCCCCTTTGGAATTACTGTGGATAATTATTAATCCACACTAGTTACACTCAGAGACTGCCTGTAATAGACAAACTTGTAGTGCAATGTGTAATAGTAAGCAAAATATTAATGAAAATAATTACAGAATAGAATTTCAGTAATATATAGAAGATTAAATATACCCTTTCTCTTAATTTAAAAAAAAAAAAAAAACAACCAAAATGCGTAAATCACTCCATTAATAGAAAAAGAACATAACATGAATTAGTACTACTGGCTTTATGAACCTATCTGTTAGAAAGCCTAGTAAAAATAATGGCTGTTTGTTATTATTCATATCCAGTGAGTGAATCTGATCTAGATGATCTGATTTTGCAACCCAGCACTGGAATAGAAGAACCAATACCTCACCTATAATCTTTGCTCTGTACCAATTCCCATCTTCCTGCTTTGCAATACAGGCTTGGCCTTCAACTGGGCAGACAACTTCCAAGTTCCCATGCTCATGTTTATATACCTCCAGAATTTTCTTTGAAAGAGCTAAAGAATCCAAGCTATCTCTCTAAAATAGTAAGAACAAAATATACATATACAGCAAACATTATTTAAAAAAAAACAGTATTAATGGCATTTTTGCTCTTTCAAGGGACATTTTTCCTAGTAGTGTACTTCCTAGTCTTCCCCTCTTCAAATTACACAGTTGTTATGAATATGGAATGCAAATTAAAGCGCCTAAATGTTCTTGAATATTGCCCTGTTCAGTCAGCACTCCAAACAGAAGAACACTACAGACTCACGTAGATATTAGCCATGTGTAACAAAACTGACAAAAAAAAAAAAAGCTAACTTTCTGTAATTCTAAGAATTACTGGAACTAATCTAGGATTTTAGGAATTAATCTCATCTATTACTTGTAGGAATCCAAAAACTGGTAACAAGTGACAGAAGTTACGGAAAATGTAGCTTATTTAACGTGGACTACAAGTGGCTCAACATTAACATGTCTGTTCAGAGTTTTATTTAAATAGACCTTATTTCTAAACTTACCAACTGGAGATAGAAATCATTCGGACTATTAATGTGACAAACTATGACAAACACTTCTTCTTTTTCTTGTGGAATCTTAGGTGGACTATAGTGGAAGATGGTATTATTTTCTAACTGACTGGGAAGCTGTGATCTAAACCTGAGGTAAACAAAATGAAATTCTGAATAAATTCTGTCAAAATTAACTGAGAAGGAATCCTTTTATCTTCAAATGTCAAGTTTCCCATAAAAAATGCAAAATGGTCTTATAAAAATAACTTGATTCATGTTTGTAGGAATAGCTTGAACTTCCTTTCTTGCAGTTGGTGCAGCCAGTTCTCTCTTATATCACAAATGCAACATATGAAGAATGAAATACGTCAAGTTGCCCCTAAGAAGATTTTATCTGGGATGCAGTAGCCTACATTTAAATTGAAAAAAAAAAAAAAAAGCTAAAATCCACTACATTGACAAAGTAATTTTTTTTTAGATTTCCTTTTCCTGATTTACAAGAAAAAGCAATTAACTAAGGAATACAGGTGCAGTAAAAAAATTCTCTCCTACTGATCTCACTAATACAACTATAAATAAAATATATATATCCAATATAAGTAAAGACCTTTCTCTGTGTGTAGCAAAATGAACTATTATTTCCTACAGATTTGCATGCCGTACCCATGTTCCCAAACAGCGAAATGGTCATGTTGCTCTCTGTCTCCTCCTGCCTCTTCCACTGCTTCCTCCAAAGCAGTTCTCCTCTGTCCTAACACCAACATGAAGCTGTTTCTCCCATTTACTGTGCTGCATCACGCCACGTGGCTGGGTCAGACCTGCTGACTAGCCTGTCACTGCCTATCAGCCAAATCAGACACAAGACGGATTTCTGTATGTTTCTCCGTCTGTGGCAGACACGAAGGACTTGTCCTTTCACCCCTTTCCTATTTAAAACTTGTACAGAAAAAGTTAAATTTTGTAATTTTTGAAAATGAAGTCAATTAAATAAAGTCCTGACTAGTGCAAATGAGGATGTGTCATGGTTTAGACTCAGCTGGGAGCTGGGCACCAAGTCGGCACTCGCTCACCCACACCACACCCTGAACAGGAAGGAGAAAAGGGACAGAAACGACAAAACCCGGTGGGTCAACATGAAAACAATATAACACAAAAGGAGCAATACACAACAGTAATAACAGTAACAAAACAATATCTAAAGCAAGTGATACACAGACAGATGGTGGCATGGGCCCAGCCCACCCTCGGCCCTTCTGCCGCGGGCATCACGTCAGCACGGTACAGAACAACCCAGGGGCTGGTCTGGCTGTCTGTCCCTCACCCCCTCCCAGCTTCTGCTGGAAACTCACTCCACCCTAGCCAAAGCAGGGCTGTATGCCACAGTGCTTACTACTGACGGTGGAAAGAGGATATCAACAGATATGGCTGAAGATTAATACACCACACGTTAATGTATCAAACACTGCAAAAATGACTTGCTTGGTAAACTTCACTTTAAAAGTGTTATGCCATTATAATTTATGGCTAAGAGCATAAACTAGAGGAAAACACATACCTTGCCAAGTCTAAATAAACTAATGCATCCTTGACAGACACTGGCATGTTACTGCTTATTTTACTAAATGGAGATTTTTTCAAATCCACAATGAGAACACCATCTTCTTCTCTAAATATTGTCATTAAAACAACTTTATTCTCTACCATTCCTGAAAACTTTGTCTTTGCTTCCTCTTCCCAACCTTCACTCTGTGTTAGGAAGAAAGGAAAAGTTACTTAAGGTATCAAAGAATGTTAAATCAAAAATAAAAATAGAGATAGGAAAGGAAAAAAGGGATAGGGGAAGGGGAAAGGGAAAGGGGAAGAGAAAGAAAGAGAAAGAGAAAAAGGAGCACAGACACATCTGAACAGAGGAAATACTGAACACACTGTTACATCCTCTAGTCCATAGCCAGGACAGCACTGGACAGCATTCTTCTATGATGGATTTGTAAGCTTTTAACTGCATACAACTGAGACTGCTGAAAGGGCTGCAGTTTCCACCATGTTTTTTTTAACAATTCAAAGTTTCACCTCCTCTGATTGTTCTGATAAACCAGAATTGTGATATGCTCTTTCATTTCTCCTCTCTCAATTTGTTTCTAAGTTTATTCTTACCTATTTGTGTTTGCATACAAAAGTAAAACGTAGTTTGGCCAATTTACACATTCCTCATCACCACAACATCCTTCTGAACATTTTATCTACCTTGAAAAAGCCTGTCTGAATTTATTTCTTTTTGATCAAGTTAATGCACTTCTCATTTGATACTGCAAACTTGTGGGTTTAGGTGTGAAAAAAATGACAGTATATATATGGAAAGCATTTTACCCACCCCTTTGAAAATTGTCCCAGATCTTTCCTATTAAAGCTATTTGGGACAGCATCAGCCTAGTAAAAAAAACCCCAAACCAATCAGCAGTTATACTGTCAGAAATGCACAGCTGCACTGGACATAGTTCTATCCTGTGTGAACACGGCAAAAATAAAGAAAGCCTAATAAATAAGTGAATATTGAAGAAAATAATGCTGCAATATGCCCTTTTTCTACAGGAATAAAGGCTGACAGTACTTTATTTGTTACACTGGAAGAGAACAAATAGCACTTTTCAATATGTGGCAAAAATTTTAAGTAACAAAGGCCAATCCCTGGAAAGATTCTCTTAAAAATTCTGAAGCCATTTGTTCCCTGCTTGGATGATTTTTGAAAGTTACTACTTGCACAGAGTTAACAGACAGCCATGAGATAAGAATATCAATTAGTTAGTTTGTTTTTAAATTTGGCAAAAGAACATGTCTAGAGTAAGAGTAGTGAGATTTAAGTCTGAAATATGTATTTGTAAACACAGAGGCTTTTTAGAACAGTCTGCTGTAAGTCTGTGTTTCCTTTCCAACGAATGCAATGTCTTTTTTATAAGAGATGATGTAACTTTTTTTTAGTTTAAGGAAAATATACCCTGTACTCCTCTTGAGCTTCCTTTTATTTATACTGGGATAAGGTAATTTTAAGTTACCTATTCAAGTTCTTTAATATAAATCCTAGGAAGAGAAAAAAATCTTCTGAATTAGTACAAACAGCTTTTACTTACAGCATTTTTAGGAACAACATCCTTCAATGAACACCGTACTGCTAAAGGAGGAACAGCTGCAAGTTCTGCCTCCATATTCTGATCAGGCTTCCTTACAAACAAACAAATGTCATCCGTTTCAATAGTTTGCAGAGTAGCAGGTTCAGGCCTTTCAGTGGGAATACATCTATCAGCAACAGGAATAAAAGCAGTAGTAGCTTAAAAGGAAAAAAAAACCCAAACACAAAAAAACCCACCAAAAAAACCCCAAAGCCAAACCTCAGACTTTAAAAAATAGAATTATTGCATCATTACTGCAATAATCGGCATGCAACGTCATTGAAATGTAATTACAAGGTCTCACTGTAATGCTTTTCTTTTTTTTAAACATTGAGGACTCACATGTTCTCTCTTTGCAATGCAAGTCTAAGTTAAACATTTTAATGCATGAAGGCTTTGACAGTCATGTACTTACACTGCCACTTTTTCTGTAGGAAATACGTACATACAGAATATGTATCATCTGTGTATCTGGTTATCTGCTTGTGTGAAGCTTATAGAGGGCTTGTTTCTTAGTAGAGATCCTCAAGTAACAACAGTCAAGTACAACTGCAGACAAAAATGTCTCTCTGTAAACATACCCTGAGAGAGTTAGAACTACAGAGCTCCCAAAATCAATCATGAATACTTCCAGCAGTGCAATATCACAAACTTTGTATCTTATTGGACCATAAGGCTTCCTGTTATTTTTAGTTTTGAGGGGAATTAGTTCAGTGATAGTTCCACGGCACCACATTCCAGTTTCCTTATTCTTAATAAAAGTTCCAGCACCTGTATGGAAGCAAATAAAAAAAAAAAAACAAAAAAACAAACCCAACTAAATTAAGTATTTCTAGGTATTTCACACTGGAAGTATTATCACAGTTCTGCATAATGTTCCATTATTGCCTACCTTCCACACAGGCAGTAAAAGTGCTACTGCTAAAATAAAGACACAAGGATATTAAAAACCTTGCCTTGATGGCCACCAAAAGTTTTCTCCCAACATTCACTTACGCAATATCTGTAGGGCAAACAGAAGGTGTTTGGCTTGTATTAAGAAGTAATTTCTGGCAAACTTTCTACACATCTTAGTATACTAGAAGTAGCAAAAAAACACTGAAGTTGATAGATATTATATACTGTTAATCAGTTTTCTGAACACCTTCTAAAAGTAATATTGTCCATGTGGGCCAGAGAATAACTGTAGTATTCTAGTAATGTATTACTGTCTAGTAATGTATTACTGTCTTTCACATTTACTTCTAGAATGTTTTCCATGTAGTGAGTGGACTAAAACAATCATCTGTCCACTCGAAGGGAATCTTGCTTGTGTGAGAGAAAGCTGTTTTACTGACGTAAAAGACGAACTAGGCTCATCATTAAAATTAGTACACTCAAAAAACTACCAGTTAACAATTACCACCTAGTGCTGGAAAACATTAAGTTTACAGCAAGGTCGTTCTCCTGCTGGTTACTCTAAGCACTAAATTTGTTGAGGTTGAGAAGAACTGCAGTCGTTTTTACTTCTACCGTTCTCATTTATATGATTTAATAAAAGTCTGTGTTACCAAATAATGTGTACAATATTGTCCAAAAAGCATTAATTGTAGGTTCCTGAACATATAAAGATTGCTTTACTATGTTCTTGACAAATGTAAATGGGGTGAGGGAGAAAAAGAGGAAGCGATACTAAGGAGGACATACTGCAAGATAGTATATTAAGCTAATGTAGACCTTTAGCAATTATTTATTTACCTAGCTCCAAAATATCTGAAGGCAAGAGAGATGAACTCTTACTACAACAAAAGTTTTTCAGTTTCTTCGCCAAAACTCCTGCTTCTTTCTTCTGTGAGTATCTCCGAATATAGAAGTGGCATGGATCTATAACATGGGTTACGAACACTAACTCTGTTGAACCTGAGTAAGACATAAAATGGATTATCAAACACTCTCTAAGAGACCCCAACAGATATTATCAGACATGCGACTTGGTTTATGTTGCAATTACCACGATAACATTATCTTAAATAGCTTTTCATCTGACAAGTCTGCTCACACTTGTTTCAAACTATTACCATGTTTGCTTTCTGATTAAATCCACTCTTTTGAACTACATCCCTTATGCTACCCTGCAAAACAAAGGCTGTCTCAGTGTTTACAAAGTGGCAGCCCAAATTT
Organism: Merops nubicus; assembly: GCF_000691845.1. Classification (NCBI taxonomy): domain Eukaryota; kingdom Metazoa; phylum Chordata; class Aves; order Coraciiformes; family Meropidae; genus Merops; species Merops nubicus. The sequence goes on along the minus strand of NW_008602256.1, from coordinate 85,987 downwards.
AAAAAGGTAGCTCAGAGTTTGTATTCTGTTTAACAGAAACAGGAAGCTTCTAGAAAGCAAATGAGAGAGCTTAAGACTCCTGCCTTATAGGTACACTTGCCTTAACAAGTACGCTAAGCACTTCCATGTATCTCTTCAGTGATAATGCATGAAGATCAAGCAACGGCCTAAAGCTAGCCAAGAGATGGCCCTATATCATACAGTATTTCTCACTAAGCCTCCAAATCTTCTGTACTGCAGGCACCTCCCTTGATCTGGGATCCAAAATGCAGGTTTGTCTTTTTGAAGATACTCACCGAAGGTGGTAGATGGGTCAGAAGCTTTTAGAAGCCCAGCAAAACATAATTCCTGCCAGAGTATCTATACCACAAAACTTCCTGCAGAGTGGTAGAATCAACTACATCCAATGCCACCAACGTGACTGATCAGGGCACAGCAAACACACATTTTCAGCATCCTAGAGCACAACCATCTCTATGCCCACCTCTGAACTACAACTGATCATGGGCAAGATGGTACACAGAATCTGGTGTTCAAAACATTGCAAACATGTATGCAGGACTGTGCTTGGAATTTTAGGAAATGCAGTGTCCAGAACAGATGCATGATTACTCTTGGGCACTCCCAGTGGAAAAGATGGTATCTGAGTAAAAAGACTGAATGACTTGAAAGATTTCACCCTCTCTAGTTCTTCTAGATCACCCCTAGCCAGGATCTCCAGTGATTACAGGAGTCATCTAGCTTTTATTGAGTAGTCCAGGAAATGTATGTACTAACAGTCACTTCACTAGATCAGCAGAGACCAATATATCTGGCCAAAAACCTAACAGAAGCTGGACCAGTTCTGGATCACTAGAGCTAGGTGGATCCAGAAGAGATGTCTTTAATGACATCTGAGAGGGCATCTTATCCATATTTATAAATCATATCTGAAGGACAGGTGTCAAGAGGATGGGGCCAGCCTCTTTTCAGTGGCGCTGAGTGACAGGACAAGGTGCAATGGACACAAACTAGAACACAGGGAGTTCCATCTGCATGTAAGGAAAAACTTTACTGTGAGGGTTACAGAGCACTGGAACAGGGAGCCCAGAGAAGCTGTGGAGTGTCCTTCTCTGGAGACTTTCAAAACCTGCCTCAACACCTTCCTGTGCAATCTGCTCTAGATGAGCCTGCTTTAGTAGAGGTGTTGGGCTAGATGATCCCCAGAGGTGACTTCCAAGCCATACCATTTAGTGATTCTGTCTTTAAGATGCTAAAAAATGCAAACTAAATGCAAAGAAAAAATCCCAACAAACCACAGCTGCCTGAAAAGGATTTGAAAAATTTATCAAACATTAATAATACTGATAATTAACCTTACTAGCAGGAGTGAACACAAAACGCATTTTATCAAACTTTGAATTATGTTTCCCATAATCCAAAAAGATTCAATATTGCACAAAATACATACTTTAACTCAAGCTGGTGTTTGGTAAGGCTCAAACATCACACAACTGCGACAGTCGTGAGATGTTTCTCCATATGAATTCTTTGGCATCTAATAAAGGGTGAGCACACACCACACTAGCTTCAGTATGGGCACTAGGAGAATTTCTCTGCTAACTACTAATTTCCATAGTTTCTTATGGACTTAAAGTTCTAAAATTCCCTAACACTCTGCCAAGTGTCATTAAAAGCAGCCAGTGAATTCACAGACTACTGGACAGGAA